>NW_007726884.1:240448-355800 GCF_000696425.1 Galeopterus variegatus
AGACAAAGAAGGCCATTACATAATGATAAAGGGAACTATCCAGCTAGAAGACATAACAATCATAAACATGTATGCACCCAATACAGGAGCACCCAGATACATCAAGCAAATACTCTTAAAGAAAAGAAAAGAAATAGGACCTAATACATTAATAGTGGGTGATCTGAACAACCCTCTCTCAGTATGAGACAGATCTCCCATGCAACAAATCAACAAAAAGACACAGAATTCAACCCACACCTTAGACCAACTGGACTTGGCCGATATATACAGAACATTTCACCCAACAACTAAAGAATACACTTTCTTCTCATCAGCTCATGGTACATTCTCCAGGATAGACCACATATTAGGTCACAAATCTAGTCTCAGAAAATTTTTAAAAATTGAAATCATTCCAACTACCTTTTCAGACCACAATGGACTAAAATTGGAAATAAACTATAAGGAAAACTCTGGAAGCTATATAAATACATGGAAATTAAATAATAGGCTCCTGAATGACCTATCGGTCCAAGAAGAAATTAAACAGGAAATCAAAAAATTTCTAGAAACTAATGAAAATAAAGATACATCATACCAAAACCTGTGGGATACTGCAAAAGCAGTATGAAGAGGCAAATTTATTGCAATAAATGCTTACATCAAAAGAATGGAAAGACTTCAAATAAACGACCTAACACTATGCCTCAGAGAACTTGAAAAACAACCACAATCCAAACCTAAAGGTAGTAGACAGAAAGAAATAATTAAGATCAGAGCAGAAATAAATGAAATAGAGACCCAGAAAGCAATAGAAAAGATCAACAAAACAAAAAGTTGGCTTTTCAAGAAGATAAATAAAAGACAAACAGGTTAACAAAAAAGAGAAGAGAGAAGACCCAATAACAAAAATAAGAAATGAAAAGGGAGACATTACAACCGATACTGCAGAAATAAGAGGAATCATCAGAAACTATTATAAAAACTGTATGACAACAAATATGAAAATCTGGAAGATATGGATAAGTTTCTAGACACATTCAAACTACCAAGACTGAACTAAGAAGAGATAGAAAACTTGAACAGAACAATAACAAGCAAGGAGATTGAAGCAGTAATTAGCAAACTCCCAACAAAGAAAAGTCAGGGTACAGATGGTTCTACAGCTGAATTCTATCGAACTTTTAAAGAGGAGTTAATACCACTTCTCCTCAAACTATTCCAAGCAACTGAAACAGACGCTACTCTCCCAAACTCATTCTATGAGGCCAACATAACTCTGATGCCAAAACCAGATAAAGACAACACAAAAAAAGAAAATTTTATGCCAATATCCTTGATGAACCTAGATGCTAAAATCCTCAACAAAATATTAGCAATCAGAATACAGCAATATATTAAAAAAATTATACCCTATGATCAAGGGGGATTCATCCCAGGGATACAAGGATAGTTCAACATACGAAAGTCAAGAAATGTGATAAATCACATCAACAAACTCAAGGACAAAGACCATATGATTAACTCAATAGATGCTTAAAAAGCATTTGACAATATTTAACATCCCTTCATAATAGACTCTCAACAAATTAGGTATAGAAGGAAAATATCTCAACACAATAAAAGCCTTTTATGACAAGACTGCCACCAGTATTATTCTGAATGGGGAAAAACTGAAGGCCTTTCCCTTAAAACAGGAACAAGACAAGGATGCCCACTCTCACCACTTCTATTAGAGGTACCAACAAGAGCGATCAAGCAAGAGAAAGAAATAAAGGGAATCCATATTGGAAAAGATGAAGTCAAACTTTCTCTATTTGCAGATGACATGATACTATACATAGAAAAACCTAAAGACTCTATCAAAAAAATCCTAGAGCTGGTTAATAACTTCAGTAACATTGCAGTATACAAAATAAATGCCCCCAAATCAGTAGCATTTATATACTCAAATAATGAATTAACAGAAAGAGAAATAAAGAAAGTAAGCCCATTTACAATTGTCACGAAAAAAATAAGATACCTAGGGATCAATTTAACGAAGAAGGTGAAAGACCTCCACAATGAAAACTACAAACCACTTCTGAAAGAAAATAAAGAAAACACAAAAAGATGGAAAGATATTCCATGCTCTTGGGTTGGAAGAATTAACATTGTGAAAATGTCTATACTACGCAAAGTGATCTACTGATTCAATGCAATACCCATCAAAATACCAATGACATTCTTCACAGAAATGGAAAACACAACATTACCTTTCATTTGGAAAAACAAAAGACCATGAATAGCCAAAGAAATCCAGAGCAAAAAAAAAATAAAGCCACAAGCACAACACTACTTGACTTCAAATTATACTACAAAGCTATTGTAACCAAAACAGCATGGTACTGGTATAAAAATAGACATTCGGACTACTGGAGTAGAATTGAGAACCCAGAAATCACCCCTCAGGCTTATAGCCATCTGATATTGGACAAAAGCAACAAAAATCTACATTGGGGAAAAGCCTGCCTCTTCAACAAGAGGTGCTGGGAAAACTGGATATCCATATGTAGAAGAATGAAACTAGATATGCATCTCTCACCATACACTAAAATCAACTCAAAATGGATTAAAGACTTAAGTATATGACCTGAACCTGTAAAATTACTAAGGGAAAATATAGGTAAAACACTTCAGCAATTAGGTCTGGGCACAGGCTTTATGAACATGAGCCCAAAAGCACAAGCAGCAAAAGAAAAAATAAGCAAATGGGACTATATCAAACTAAAAAAATACATGAAAATATGCTCAATATCACTAGTCATCAGGGAAATGCAAACTAAAGCCACATTGAGATACCACCTCACCCCTATTAGACTGGCTATAATCAAAAAGACAGTGAATAACAAATGCTGACCAGAGTGTAGAGAGAAGGGAATACTCCTACACTGTTGGTGGGACTGTAAACTAGTACAACCACTATGGAAAACAGTATGGGGGTTTCTCAAACAACTACAGATCTTCCATATGATCCAGCAATCCCTCTTCTGGGTATATACCCAGAGGAATGGAAATCATCATGTGAAAGGGATACCTGCATTCCCTTGTTCATTGCAGCTCTGTTTACAATAGCCAAGATATGGAACCAACATAAATGTCCATTGATGGATTATAGGATAAGGAAATTGTGGTATATATACAACATGGAATATTACTCTGCCATAAAAAAGAATGAAATACTCCCACTTGCAACAACATAGATGAGCTTGGAGAAACTTACATCGAGTGAAATAAGCAAAGCACAGAGGGATAAATACCACATGTGCTCATTCATATGTGGGAGCTAAGAGAGAAAGAAGGAAGGAAAGAAAGACCACAGCAGTGTGTTGGTCTTACAGAGGGAGGGAACATTCCTAGGGCTACAAAGTGGAGGCAGGGGGGAAGGGGGAGTGGGAGGGAGGTTGGGGGATAATTGGGTAGCGGAGACAGAGTACAAAAGTAATTTCTGGCAATGGATATGCTGCCAGTAGGAATCTGGCCCTCACATCATGGGCACAAGGGGTAACAATTAGTTTTGTATCTTATGAATATTCATAATAAAAAAAAGAAAAATGTGGTATATTTACACAATGGAATACTACTCCACCATAAAAAAGAATGAAATCTGCCATTCACAACAACATGAATGAACTTAAAGAAAATTGCTAAGTGAAATAAGCTTGGCACAGAATGAGAAATACTGCATGTCCTCACTCATAAATGGGAGCTAAAAAAAAACCAAATATTTTAAAAAAGAAAGATACAACAATCAATAATATGTTGAACTTTCAAAAGGAGAGAACAGAACCAAGTTCACCAGAAGTGGGAAAGTGGGAGGTGGAGGGGGCATTAGGGAGGAATCGGTAAAGGGCCACAAAAAATGATTGCATTGTATAATGTTAAATACACTAATTATCCTGATTTAAGCAGCATAGATTGCACACAGGTATTGATATTCAATTCTGTACTGCATGAATATGTACAATCAATTATGTTTCAACAAAAAATAAGTAAACAAATAAATAAAGTAACAGCTGATTTCAGTCCTTAAGAAAAATTAAGATGCTTTTAAATGATTTGAATAAATTACCTGAAAATCTGTATGCTTTCATTGACTGGGAATAAATTTATATTTTTAAGACTAATAAAAATAATAAAAAATATAAACATGGTTTCCTTTAATCTTTGAACATATTTAAAACAGCTGATTTAAAGTCTTTGTCTACTATAAGCTCTCAGCCAGGATGCAGCTCACACCCAGCTTGGGGCTTGCCCAGAGAGTGCCAGGTCAGGTCAAGGCCACATCAAGGGGGGCCAAGCAGCCATGTGTACAAGGCAGTGATGAGCAAGACCATGTGCAAGACCGCAGCCCACTACCATCTGTCCCTACCAGAACATCAATGGGCTGCCCTGGACATGGAATGGTCATCAGCTGTCTCCTAGAAAACCCACATCCTTGCTCTTCAGGTGAGAAACTGAAAGGGTCATGTGCACTGCACACAGGCATTTCTGAGAGAGCTGGCTGGTGGTAGAGGTGCAACCTAGGCCCTCAGTCATCCCCAAAGTCTGGAAGCATCAAGAGTGTTAGTTGTTCTGTGGAGGGATGTGTGTTCTCAGGGCTGGCTAGGCTGACCACAGTGCCGTGCCAGTGCGCACCTGCTTTAGGACCTGCTGTAATGGCCTTTTACACTAACAAAAAGTAAAAAATTTTAAAAATTAGGGCCGGCCCCATGGCTCACTCAGGAGAGTGCGGCAATGGTAGAGCTGTGGCCACGGGTCCAGATCCTTTATAGGGATGGCCGGTGTGCTCATTGGCTGAGCGTGGTGCAGACCACACCGTGCCAAGGGTTGTGATCCCCTTACCGGTCAAAAAAATATTTTTTTTTTTAATTAAAAAATAAAGTCTTTCCCAAGTTAGTAAAATGGCTTGGCTTCCTCAGGGACAGTTTATGTTTACTGCTTTTTCACTTGTGCATGGGCTGTACTTTGACATTCCTTGCATGCCTTATAATCTTTTTTTTGATAAATGGCCATTTAAAATATTATAATACAGCAACTCTGGAAATCAGATTTTTTCTCCCCACTCCAAGATTTGTTGTTTCACCATGTTGTAGTTTTTGTTTATTTGTTTAGTGACTTTTCTGACCTAATTTTGTAAAGTTTGTTTTGTTTGTCATGTGTGGACTCGGTGGCCTCTGTTCCATTTGCTTAGTGTATTAGTGTTTTATGTCACTTACAATAGAAATACCTGGAACTGGGTAAATTATGAGAAAACAAAATTTACTGCTTACAGTTTCAGAGGCTGGAAAGTCCAAAGTCCAGGGAATACATCTGGTGAAGGCTTTGTTGGTGGTGACAGTGATGCAGGGGTTTCACATGACAGAATGGTGGAGCACAGAGAGAACTAACTCCTCACTCCTCCTTTTAAAGCCCTCAGAACCATGCCCATGACCACCATTAAACCATCAACTTATTAATCCATTTAGTAGGGCATGGTCCTCACAATCTAATCACCTCTTTAAGGTCCCACCTTTCAATTACCTTAGCAGGATTTCATGCCCTCTTAATACTGTCATAGTGGGGTTTAAGCTTCTAATACATGGACTTTGGTGGACACAATTCAATCCAAGTCATTCCACCCCTGGTCCCCAGAGTTCATATTCTTCTCACAGGTAAATGCATTCATTCCATCTCCAAAGTCTTAACTAATTTCAACTCAAAAGTCCAAAGTCTCAAGGTACCATCTGTGAAATCAAAACAAATTATTTACATCCAAAGAACAATGGTGAGACAAACATAGGGTATACATTCCCATTCCAAAAGGGAGAAATAGGCCAATAGAGGGGGGTTACAGGTCCTAAGCCAGTCCAAAACCCAGCAGAACAGGTATTAAATCTTAAAGCTGGTACATCACGTACCTTGACTCCATGTTCCCCATTCTCTGCATGCTGGTGCAGGGGTTGGGCCTCCAAGTCCTCAGAGAGCTCCATTCTCATGGCTTTCCTTGTCTCAGACCATGCTTTAACTCTTCCAGGCTTGTGTTGCACAGTGGTAGCTCCACAATTCTGGGGTCTCAATGGTGGTCCTGTTCCCATGACTCCACTAGACATGGCACTGGTGGGGGGTTTCTGCTGCAACTCTGACCCCATATTTCTGCTCAGCATTGCTCTAACAAAGGCTGTGTGTGGTTACTTCACCCCTGCAACAGGTTTCTTGCTGGGTCCCCGGCCATTTCCATACATCCTTTGAAATGGAGGTGGAGCCTCTCAAGCCTCCACAACTCTGGCATTCTGTGAGCCTGCGTACATAATACCACATTGACACTGCCAAGGCTTCCAGCTTGTATCTTCAAAGCTGTAGGTCCAGCTGGGACCACCTGGGGCCAATTTAGCCAAAACTAGAGCAGACAGTGTGCTGGTGCTTGAAGCAGCTTTCCGAGGTTGCCCTCAGCAGAGAGCCCATGGAGTGCACCTCAGGCCTGTTCCCTAAGAGAGTTCTGTCTCCCTAGGCTTACAGGTCTGTGATAGAAGAGGAAGCCTCAAAAATATCTGAAATGCCTTCAAGATCTTTTTTCTTTTCTCTTGATAATCTCTTCTGTACTTATTTTCTTAGCAAATGGTCACTGGGAAATACCATTGGGTTTTTCTCCTGAAAACACTCTCTCATTCTGTATCACATGGCCAGGCTACAAATTTTCCAAATCTTTATGCTCTGCTTCCCTTTTAATTATAAACTGTGGACTTACACCATGCCTTTTTTTCCATAACTCAGCATATGCTGTTGCAAGTAGCCATGCAGCTTCCTGAATGCTTTGCTGCTTAGAAATTTCTTCTGCCAAATACACTGGTTCAGCATCTTTAAGTTCCACATTCCATAACATTTGGAGGCAAGAACAGAATGCAGCCGAGTTCCTTGCCAGTTCATGGCAAGGCTGATCTTTGCCCCAGTTTCCAATGTCCCTTCTCATTTACATCTGAGATCTTCTCAGAATGGCCTTAACTGTCCATACTAAGTTCCACATTCCATAACATTTGGAGGCAAGAACAGAATGCAGCCGAGTTCCTTACCAGTTCATGGCAAGGCTGATCTTTGCCCCCGTTTCCAATGTCCCTTCTCATTTACATCTGAGATCTTCTCAGAATGGCCTTAACTGTCCATATTTCTATCAGCATTCTGCTCACCTCCATTTAACCAGTCTCTAAGAAGTTCCAATCTTTCCCTTGTCTTTTTGTCTTCTGAGGTTTCCAAACTCCTTCAACCTTTGCCCAACACCTAGTTCCAAAGCTGCTTCCACATTTTCAAGTATTTGTTATAAGCAACACCCCACTTCTTTGGTATAAATTTCCTGGTTTTTTCTTGTCTTCGAAACTTTCACCAGAATCTACACTTTTCCTAGCCTGCTTCTCCAAATTCTTCCAGGCTCTATGTTGTCCTGACCTTTGTGGTAAATCCTTGTGTGCTTCCCATAGATGAATCCCAAAGGCTTGGACTATACACCTTTGGCTACTCTATACGTGGGAAGCCGTGATCACCAGGAGGTGAAAACTGGCCCCTTTCTCTTTTTCACCATGCTTTGGGCAGTTTCTGTATCCAGAGAGCCTGCAGATCCAGAAAAGAATGGAACAGCAAAAGAAGTATCTTAAAGGATGTGACAATAAGCTCTGTGGTGGAAACGATTTGGGCTTAGGACTCAGCATCTAGCATCTAAGGAACGAGTGAGTCAGCTGGAGATGAGAAGAACTTACCAAGTCAGAGAGAAGAAATCCCACTCCTCGTACTAATTTTCTATATTAGTCCATTTCTGTTGCTTATAACAAAATACCTGGAACAGGGTAATTTGTAAGAAAATGTAATTTATTGCTTACAGTTTCAGAGGCTAAGAAGTGAAAAGACCAGTGAACACATCTGGTGGGGGTCTTGGTGGTGGCAACAGTGACCCAAGGGTCTCACATGGCAGAAAATGGTAGAGCAGAGAGAGACTAACCTCTCATGTGCTCTTCTTTTAACCCCCATAACCAAACCCACGACCACCATTTTTAATCCATTCACTATGGCATGGTCCTATAATCTAATCACCTCTTCAAGGCCCCACCTTTCAATTACCATAATAGGATTTCCCACCCTCAACAGTTACAGTAGAAATTAAGCTTCTAATATATGATCTTTGGGGATACAATTCAATCAATCCACAGTAGAAACAATATTTATTGCTTACAGTTTCACAGGCTTGGAAGTCCAAAGTCCAGGGAGCACATCTGGTGAAGGCCTTATTGGTGGTGACAGTGATGAAGGGGTCTCAAATCATAGAATGGTGGAGCAGAGAGATCCTCATGCATTCGCCTTCTAAAGCCCTCAGAACCACACCCATGACCACCATCAAACCATCAAATGGATTAATCTATTTATTTGGGCATGGTCCTCACAATCTAACCACATCATCAAGGCCCCACCTTTCAATTACCATAATAGGATTTTCCCACCCTCTTAACACTGTCACAGTGGGGGTTAAATTTCTAATACATGGACTGTGAAGGACACAATTCAATCCAAGACATTTATTTAGTAATCAGCTAATGACTGGGAAGAGATTTCCTTAATCACCTGAAACCAAAAATTCCCCTAGTCTTTGCAGAAGAGCTCTTGAGTACACTGAAATACACCTTTAACACTCAGCCAGGCAGTTTACAACCCGGCCTTAGCCTTCAATTCCTGATTCTACAGAGCCTCAAGGTCAGCCAACAGTGATGGCTTAAGGCTTACTCAGGTCTTTCCTGAGCATGTGCATAGCCATACACATGCATGTGGCATAGTTTCTTAAGAAAATGTCAGAACTTTTCAAAGCCTTCATCCCCCCCAAAGTATCTCATTCCCCAGCCTTTCCTTCCAAGCTTTTTGTTTAGTCTATTTTTTGCCCCAACTGCTACCTACTGCATACAACAGCAACAACTAAAATTTCTTGTAAATGCTTTTGGCAAATGCTTCAGGGTAGCCACTTCTATACTGGGTGAGTTCTGAGTTAGGTGAGATAAAAGCAAGCCTTTTGAACCAGTCTTCGAGGGAGATTTGAGCCATAATCTCAAAAAAAAACCCCGCAATCCTAAACACCATAATCCTGCTGTTGAAATCCCAAAAGATCAAATCCCTAAAGTCTAAAATCCCAAAAATCACAAGCCCAAAAGATCAAAATCCCAAAAATGTACTTCTGGAAAAAAACAATTTAAAAATCATTTGAATGACATTTATTCACATTTTTTAAAAGGGAATTTATTTAAGAAATATATAAAAACATGACAGAACACTTTATAGGCCACATTACACAATGAAATAGGCAATAAAACATACATATTTTTGCAAGCATAAACACTCAGGTATACTAACAATAGTCACACAGATATAACAGTTATGAGAAGAAAAACCATATTCATAAAGAAATAGCTCAAAAAAGCCAAAAGTACCCATGCATATCACCATGGTTGGTAATTGTGTGCACCCAGCTTTATAACTGTGGTCATCTAAAATACCAGGACAGCTAATCTAAGTCTTTGACAAGATTGATCAAAAACTGTGATAGGTCGGGCCGGCCCAGTGGTGCACTGGAGAGTGCACCACTTGGGAGCGTGGCAGCGCTCCCGCCGAGGATTCAGATCCCATGTGGAGACCGGTTCCCGCTCACTGGCTGAGCGCGGGTGCGGGCACAACACCGAGGGTTGCGATCCCGTTGCCGGTCCCCAGTACGGGCGCGACACCGAGGGTTGCGATCCCATTACCGGTCAGTAAAAAAGACAAAAAGGAAAAAAAAAATGTGATAGGTCACCACCACATACGCAGTTGCCCAAAGGGCCAAGATCTCAACAAATTTTATTGTTCACAATGCAGATGTACAAACAGGACATCTTTTCATTTATTGGGATAGTTTCAAAATTTTTACGTACACACACAATGCTTACACACAAAGACAATGTTATAATAACGTATTTTAGTGGAGTGGAATTCGCAAAAAAAAATGCATAAAACATATTAGAACTCTCTAAAAGTCTTTACGCAATTTATACCTCTAGTATTAGAAATAATGCAAATATAAAATACTTACCATAGTGAATTGTAAGAAATAATACTGAAAATTTAAGATACTGGGAAAAAAACTAAAAAAGGAAAAAGAAAAAACCTTTAAAAAGTAAAAAAAAAATAATGTGACATATGAATAAGTGTATTATAGGGATAGACTACAGGAAATTGCATGGAAATAGTCCATAAGAACTGGACGACTTTCACAACCATTAACTAACTATATTTTGAAGTCTTGCATCGCAATAAATAGTTGCTTATTTTCTTTTAAGGTATGGCTCTCCTCAAAGAAAACGATCGCATTCATTTTCTACGTGGCGCTGCTCATTTTAAAATTCTATGATTCAACATACAATGACATGAACATTCCCAATTAAATTTTCCCATCTTCTGTGCCATGCTTCTATGTTGTTTTGGGTAGGCAAAAATCCATTCCACATGCACTCATACGCAGATCAAAAATCTGACGGAGACAATACTGGTGATCAAACAGCAACACTGTTGCGTAAGTGTCTTCTTATCCTACTTTGTACATAATTATTTTCAAACCAGTCAGTAACTTCGCGGGCTTCTTCAGGAAAATATGACTTTAATTCATTAAAAGCTCCAGTAATTTCATCAGCTGGAAGGAATACTAATGCAGACAAATGACATATTTTTAAACTGAAGTTTTCATCATTGCCATGTCGCCTGGCCAATCCATTCATCTGAATTTTCCACCAAATGCATTGGGCTGAATGGAAAAAATAAACAAACTTTACTGGTAACACTCTGAAATTCCCTTTTAGAAGCCTTGATTGCACCTAATTCCAAATCTGTCATTATGGTTTGGAGATTCAGTCAAAATCCACTTTCTTCTGCAAAATCCACCAAATCTTCAAATAAGCATTTTATAAAGTACTTCAGTTTTTCCAGTCATTAGTTCATAAGTGACAGGTAAGTTCTAGAATTTTCAGATCGAATAGGGAAATGAATTGTATGAAGTTGTTAAAAACAAAAAACAGTGGTGACAGTTGTGAAAATACATTCATTAGCCAAAACGAAGCATGCACTAGTGATTTAACTAACATAATGCAACTATCCCGTGTACAACTGAAAACACACTAATCCCATCCTGAGAGTCTAGCATTCAGGACTTTAATCTTCTGGGAATGTGATTTTAGGGATTTTAGATGTTGGAGATTTTAGACTAGGGATTTTGATCTTTAGGGATCTGGATCAGGATTTCAATATTTGGGATTATGGCATTTGAGACTGTGTCTTTCAGGATTCTGATCAGCACCACTTCCAGGAAGCCACCAGAACAGATCAAAACAGATAAGTATAATTCCTTGCAAGTGAGGTACATTCTCTTCCCTGTATTACCTATAGTAGGAATGCAGGATCTTATCTTCAAGGGTGCTGCTAATCTGGGAAATGTGGGATAAGATCAGGATTTTTTTTTTTTTTAATCCACAAAACTGTACAGAGAATCAGCTGGTTTTTCTTGATAAAGCGCTCCCCTGATTGCTACAAGTTTCTGGTTAATTTCCAGAGTTCTGAAAAAGTTGATTGTGAAAGTTTTTGCCAGTTTTTTTATTGCTTTTATGGAAGCATGATCGTTTAGAGTACTTACTCTGCCATTTTTCCAGCTGTAGGTTTTCATAAATGTTTCTATATTTAGGGTTTCATTAAGCTTCTCAGATCTAGAGATTATAGTTTACATCAAATTTGGAAAACTGTAATAACTATTGAACATTTTTGTTGTAGGGTTTATCAATAATTTATATGAAGAGCCTAGAATAATTTACATAAAGAGCTCATGTATATTGCTCTCAACAATAGAAATTATTACTAGATCTGTGCCACATAGTGAGAAAAAGAAAAGAGTGATCAAATTTGCCCTCCAGAAACTCAAAATGTATTAGATTTTTATTTCTATTTTTTTTTTAAGATGACCAGTAAGGGGATCATAACCCTTGACTTGGTGTTGTCAGCACCACACTCTCCCGAGTGAGCCATGGTCCTGCCTTAGATCTTTATTTCTTCAAAAAATTCCCACATGGGCCAGCCCGGTGGCGCACTGCTACAGTGCGCCGCTTGGGAAGCGCGGTGGCGCTCCCGCCGAGGGTTCGGATCCCACATACAGACCGGCCGCTCACTGGCTGAGCGAGGTGCGGGAGCAACACCAAGGGTTGCGATCCCGTTGCCGGTCCCGGTCCAGTACGGGTGCGACACTGAGGGTTGCGATCCGTTGCCGGTCACGAAAAAAGACAAAAAGAAAAAAAAAAAAATTCACACATTTTTGACCAGTTAAAGTTCATTTTACAAGTATACTTCAAAGATATTGCAGGTTTGGTTCCAGACCACTGCAGTAAATCGAATATCACACTAAAGTGAGTCACACAAATTTTTTGGCTTCCCAGTGTATATAAAAATTATATTTACACTATACTGTAGTCTATTAAATGTGTGATAGCATTATGTCTAAAAAAAACCAGAATGCATATATCTTAATTTAAAAATACTTTATTGCTAAAAAAAAATGCTAAAAATCACCTTAGCCGTCAGCAAGTCTTAATTTTTTTTTTTCTGGTGGAGGATCTTGCCTCAGTGTTGAAACTGCTGACTAACCAGGGTGGTGGGTGCTGAAGTTTAGGGTGGCTGTGGCCATTTCTTAAAATAAGACGACAATGAAGTTTTCCCCATCAATTGACTGTCCCTTTCATGAAAGATTTATGTGTAGCATGTGATACTGTTTGATATCATTTTACTAACACTGGAACTTCTTTCAAAGTTGTAGTCAATCCTCTCAAACTCTGTTGCTGCTGTATCTACTAAGTTTGTGTAATATTCTAAATCTTTTGCTGTCATTTCAATAATTTTCATAGCATCTTCACCAGGAATAAATTCCATCTCAAGAGGTTTCTTTTCTTTGCCATAAGAAGCAACTCCTCATATGTTAAAGTTTTATCATGCAATTGCAGCAATTCAGTGACATCTTCAGACCCTGCTTCTCATTCTGCTTCTCTATTCCCACCACATGTGCAAGTTACTTCCCCCACTGAAGTCTTGAACCCCTCAAAGTCATTCATGAGGGCTGGAATCAACTTCTTCCAAACTTTTGTTAATGTTGATATTTTAACCTACTCCCATGAATCACAAATGCTCTTAATGGCATCTAGGGCTGGCTGGCTAGCTCAATTGGTTAGAGCACAGCCTTATAACAACAAGGTCATGGGTTCAGATCTCTATACAGGCCAGCTGCAAAAAAAAAAAAAAATGGCACCTAGAATGGTGAATCCTTTCCAGAAGGTTTTCAATTTACTTTGCCCAAATCCATCAGATGAATCACTATCTATGGCAGCTATAGCCTCAAGAAATGTATTTTTTTTTAATTTTTAATTGACACATAATAACTGTACATATTTATGGGGTACTACTGTGTGATATTTCAATACATGTATATGATAGCAATGATCAAATCAGGTCAATCGACATATTCATCACCTCAAACATTTATCATTTCTTTGGGTTGGGAATATTCAAAATCCTCTCTCCTAGGTAATTGAAAGTATACAATAAATTGTTGTTACTTAAAATCATCCTACAGTACTATTTTGGTTTTGGTTTTGATTTTTTTTGGGGGGGGAGGGGGTTGTTTGTTTTTTGCTTTTTGTTTTTTTTAAAGATGACTGGTAAGGGGATCTTAAGCCTTGACTTGGTGTTGTCAGCACCACGCTCTCCCAAGTGAGCTAACCAGCCATCCCTAAGATGAATCACTATCTATGGCAGCTATAGCCTCAAGAAATGTATTTTTTTTTAATTTTTAATTGACACATAATAACTGTACATATTTATGGGGTACTACTGTGTGATATTTCAATACATGTATATGATAGCAATGATCAAATCAGGTCAATCGACATATTCATCACCTCAAACATTTATCATTTCTTTGGGTTGGGAATATTCAAAATCCTCTCTCCTAGGTAATTGAAAGTATACAATAAATTGTTGTTACTTAAAATCATCCTACAGTACTATTTTGGTTTTGGTTTTGATTTTTTTTGGGGGGGGAGGGGGTTGTTTGTTTTTTGCTTTTTGTTTTTTTTAAAGATGACTGGTAAGGGGATCTTCAGCCTTGACTTGGTGTTGTCAGCACCACGCTCTCCCAAGTGAGCTAACCAGCCATCCCTAAATCGGGATCTGAACCTATGGCCTTGGTGTTATCAGCACTGCACTCTCCCATGTGAGCCACAGGCCAGCCTTTGGGGGGGCGGGGGTTGTGTGTGTGGTTGGCTGATAGGGGACCTAAATCCTTGACATTGGTGTTCTAACACCCCTATAGTGCTATTTGAAAGTCAAAATTCCTCCTTGATCCATGGGCTACAGAATGGATGTTGTAGGAATGAAAACAACATTAACCTCCTGTACATCTCCATCAGAGCTCTTGGGTGACTAGATGCATTGTCAATGACCAGTAATATTTTTAAAGTAATCTTTTTTTCTAAGCAATAGATCTCAATACTGGGCTTAAAATATTCAGTAAACCAAGCTGTAAACAGACGTGCTGTGATTCAGGCTTTGTTGTTCCTTTTCAGAGTACAGGCAGAGTAGATTTAGCATGATTCTTAAGAGTCCTAGGATTTTCAGAATGGCAAAGGAGCATTGGTTTCAACTTAATCACTAGCTGCACTGGCCCCTAATAAGAGAGTTGGCCTGTCCTTTGAAACTCTGAAACCAGGCACTGACTTCTCTCTAGCTATGAAAAATGACATCTAGATGGTATCTTCCTCCATTTTAAGTCCATTCTGTCTACATTGAAAATCTGTTGTTTAGTGCAACCATCTTCATCAGTGATGTTAGCTAGATCTTCTGGACAACTTGCTGCAGCTTCTACATCAGCACTTGCTGCTCCACCTTGCACTTTTATGTTATGGAGAAGGTATTTTTTTCCCTTAAACCTCATGAACCAACCTCTGATAGCTTCAAACTTTTTTTCTGCAACTTCCTTACCTCTCTCAGCCTTCATAGAATTGGACAGAGTTAGGGCCTTGTTCTGGGTAAGGCTTTGGTTTGTGGCTCATTTGATCTTCTATACAGACCACTAAAACTGTCTCCATATCAGCAATAAGGCTGTTTCACTTTATCATTTATGCATACAGGAGAGTACCGCTTTTAATTTCCTTCAAAGACTTTTTCTTTTGCATTCACATCTTAGCTAGCTGGTGCATGAGGCCTAGCTTTCAGCTTGTCTCAGCTTTCAACATGCCTTCCTCACTAAGCTTAATCATTTCTAGCTTTTGATTTAAAGTGAGAGATGTGTGACTCTTCATCTGAACCCTTAGAGGCCATTGAGGATTATTAATTGGCCTAATTTCAATATTATTATGTATCTGGGAATAGGGAGGCCTGAAGAGAGGTAGAGATACAGGAGAACAGCCAGTTGGTGGAACAGTCAGAACACACACAACATTTATTGATTAAGTTCACAGTCTTATATGGGCGTGTTTCATGGCACCCCCCCCAAAAAAACTTTTAATAGTAACATCAAAAATCACCAACTGCAGATCACCATAACAACATTTATTGATTAAGTTCACAGTCTTATATGGGCGTGTTTCATGGCACCCCCCCCCAAAAAAACTTTTAATAGTAACATCAAAAATCACCAACTGCAGATCACCATAACAGATATCATAATAATGAAAAAGTCTGAAATATTATGAGAAAATTACCAAAATGTGACACAGAGATGTGGAATGAACACATGCTATTGGAAAAGTAGCATCAATAAACTTGCTCAACACTGGGTTGCCACAAAACTTCAATTTGTAAAAACTGCAATATCCACAAAATGCAACAAAGTAAAGTACAATAAAATTAAGTATGCCTGTATTTTTTTTTTTTTTTGCATAAATGTCTATGTTTGCCTCCTTGTCCCACTTTTCCTTGTATAACCAAGAAGTTACACCCCACTCAGGTCCTTATTTAGGACCTCCTTCTGGGAAGCCCACCCAAAATTCTCTCTGTAACAAACATGAGGTGAATGTAGGAAAGAGCACCCATCTGAACCAAGCCATTGAGAAATACACAAAATTCACACACACACACACACACACACACATACACCCTCAAATACTTACTGGCTACTTCAGTTCACTCCATGTGTCATATTAATCTATATCTGATATTACAACTTTCTGTCTGATTTCAGATAATCCTCCTCCCACCACTTCACAATAATTCATAAGCTGCAACTGCTACAACACCCATTTCTACAAGCAAATTTCAGGTCTTTTACAAAATAAAGTGCTACATTTCCCTATTTCTTAACCAAGCAAGGGCTATTAATCTTCACAAAGTGACTTAGGAGCGCTGACATCGTCAAAAATAATTCATGATGCTTATGGTAGAATCAAGATTATAAGCACAGTGATGAGTGTTAAGGAGCCAGAGTCCAACAGTGTGGTGTCTAGTAGCCACTGGCGATGGCAAGCATCAGTATCCCACTCTTTCCATGAAGAAATCTTGACTGTATTTTGTCTTTCTTGGTTCCTGCCTATTTTCTGAGTCTGATCTCCAGCTGTCCTGTAGTTTCTGTTAGCTATCTTCAATCCTTCCTATAAGTTCATTTTCTCCCTTAAATCACACTGTTGGTCTGTTACTTGCAGTCAAGAACTCTGACAAGTCTAAGTTATCTATTTCTAGCCCTAATTTCTGTCACATTAGAAATGATATTGATAAATCAGTTCCAGAAAGCTTAAAAGTTAAATTCATGTGTGCTGATAAATCAGGTAGATCCTTTAAATGCTTAAATGAGTATGACCTCTTTTAAATTTGAAATTGAATCCCATACTGCTACTGTTTGAGGAAATTAGAACTCAAGTCAGTTAGATTAAGTTTTTTACCTAGTAATAGACACTTTTAAGAAATTAAGAGATTAATTTTTTAATTTTAAAAGGTAAAAGCTAATAAAAAGCTATACTATATTCAACTAACTGGTTTCTATATGAAATTTTAATGAAACTATTTTGCATAAAACTTGGCAAGATAATTTTAACTGCCTCAATTATGAACATTAGCAGCTTCAGAGAATTTAATAAAAATTTTCATATTATTGTGCATCTCATACCCTCTTGCTTTGCTCTCCAGTCTCATGGTTTTAAAAACATTGATACTCTGACTTCTCCCAAATTTAAACTTCCATCCTTGATATCTCCCTGGTACCCCAGATTTTTCTGCTTAGTTAACATATCCTGATCTTTCAGCTTACCTGCCAAATATGATGCCATACTTCCAGCTGCTCAGGCAAAATAAAACAAAATTGTGACCTCCTTGACTCTATTTTCCTCATACCTAGCACCCAATCCATTAGCAAATCTCATCAGCTTTATCTTCAAAATCTAGAATCTGACCATTCTCATTACTCCTACTGCTGCCACACCCTAATCTAAGGAACAATCATCTCTCATCTGGGATATTACAATAAACTCCTAACTCATCACCTCCATTTTCTTCATCGCATCCTTTCAGTTGATTCTCAATATGCAAGGAAGAATTGATCATTTTATACATAAGGATCATATCATTCTTCTTCTCAAAACCCTCCATTGGATTCCTACTTGATTTACAATAAAAGCAAAAGTCTTTATAATGGCTAGAAAACCCCTACATAGTCTGTCCCCCCACCACAATCAAGCTCATTTCCTACTACTATCTCTAAATCAAAAGTGATTGAGTCCATCACACTGGACTCCTACCATTCCTGGAATAACCTAGGTATGCTCCTACCTATAGGACTTGCTCTCTCCTCTGCAGATTGTCATATGAATCACTCCCTCAACTTCCTCAAGTCTTTACTCAAATGTCTTCTTAGACAGGACTTTAATAACTACTCTATTTAAAACAGCAACCTTTCTCCCCCTCTATGGTATCCCTATACCCCTTCCCTGCCCTATTTTTTTTCTATACTATACATTTTTATATTGCTGATATCCACCACTTAACTACAAATTCCATGAGAGCAGGAATATCTGTCTTTCTCACTGATACATATTCAGCATCTAGAAAAGTGTTTGGCATATCATACATGCTCCACAAATATTTGTTCAATTAAGAAATAAATAAATGAAAAGCTTAGAAAAATATATCAAAATAATAATTGTATCAATAAGAATCATTTTGTTAAATGGTAGTTTTAAATTTCTCAAAAGAGCTAAAATTTAGTCAAGAATTTTAAGGGAAAAGAGTCGAGTATGTAAAAGAAGAAAGATATCTGAGAAGTCTTCTACATTAAATACTAGACACTAAGTCATATTATTAACAGAGATCCATATCTTTATTCTGTCTAATTTTCAAAATTTAGCAAATATCGTAAATTATTTTCACATTATTAGCAATAACCTCAAAAAGGAACAGGACATGTAAACAAGTAAAATTTGCATGCTTTAATAGGTCTACCAATTTTAAATGATGTTGTTTTGATTGTTGCATACCAGCAAACTCCAAGAGATGCTTGGCAGTGCAGTAGCATAATTAACCTAATGTACTGGCCTCATAGATCACATTCTCTGATGCCCTGAGCTTCTTGGCACAAAGACCCTGAAAAGAATGCAAAATTCCCACTGTATTAACTATAAACACAAGGATCTTTTTTAAATGAGTATCTTTTTCAACACAGTTCTTTCCATCTAAGAATCTAATGATTTTGACTTTAAAGAAAAAGAAAAAACAAAGAAAATGTTAATGCTGTTATCTTGTCAAAATTTTAAAATAACGAATTAGCTTTTCTCTTATTCACCAAATTATATTAGCTTCTATAATATTTCATGAACTCTGCTAAGTGTTAGGATTAAAAGAGTGAACATGACAACCGAGTCTTGGCCCTCAAGAAGATTACATTGCAGTTGTGAAGGAACACATCACAAATAAATATATATGCCAATAAGTACATAAAAGAAAAATTAACTACAGTAAAAGAGAAAAAAAGTGTAATGGGAGAAGGGTGGCTATTTTAGACAGGGTGGTCAGAAAAGGTCTGAGAAGATATCAACTGGTCAGGTACTTAAACTGGTGAGAAAGTGGGCAGAGAGTTCCAGGTAGCAGAAACAGCAAGTTCAAATAACCTGAAGCAGAAAACTTGTCCAAGTAAAAGTCCAAAGCCAACATGATTGGAAAGGAGTGGCAATGCAGAGAGTGTTAGTAGAAGAGGTGGGAGAGGTTGCCAGGAGTCAGATTATGTAAAGCCTTACAGTCATGATAAGGATTTTGAATTTTGTTTTGAGAGCCAATGAAGGATTTTGAAAATAGTGAAATAAATTAACTTTTGTTTCAAAATTCACTCTGGATACTATGCAGAGAATATATTGGGGCAAGAGGGGGGAAAAGGGATATCAGTTAGGAGGCTACTACAGTAGACCAGAATGGCATGATGGAAATGGGAAGAAGTGGTAGAATTCTGGACTTAATTTGAAATTTTACCAACAAGATTTGCAAATGGACTGGATTGAGGTGTGAAAGAAAGAAAAGAATCAATGATGACTCTTGGGTTCTTGGCCCAAGTAAACTGGGTAAATGTTGATGGCATTTACTGAGATAGTAAAGACTAGGAGAGAAGCAAGTTGTGGGTGGGGGAAGGAGGAATCAAGAGTCTGGTTTTAGATATGTTAAGTTTCAAAATGCTTGATAGACATCCAAGTGGAAGATGCTAAATAGGCAATAGTAAACAAAGGATATATCAGGGCTGCAGATATAAATTTGGGAGTCATTAGCCTATAGAGATCATTTAAAACCATGGGATTGGATGAGTGTAAGGAGAGGGTAGAAATAGAAAAATAGAGAAGCCTGAAAATTTTTAAACTACATTTAGGTCAAAGAAGGTGAATAAAATGGTACAAGAAGGAGAACGTGATCAGGTATATCAAATGCTACTGAAAATAAGATAAATTCTGAGAATTAGCCCATTAAATAGATTGGCAACATAGAAGTCTCTACAATCTTGATAAGTACTAGATTGTACTTTGAACGGAGGGTGAAGAGCACAAGAGCCTAATCTGGAGTAACTTCAAGAGAAAATGGAGGTAAAGAGGCACAGACTGTGAGTATAAACAACTCTTTTTATACATTTTGCTATGAAGGGGATTACAGAAATGGGTGAGGGGCTATATGACAAGAATTGTGGCTTTAAGAAGAAGAAGGCATTCACTGCCAAGTCATGGCCCAGAAGTAAAGCAGCCAGGAGAATAAATATCCCAATTTCTCTTTTCTCCCCCTCTCTGAGCTCCCACTAGTACCTTCATTGGCCAAACTCAAACAGAAGCCAGAGGACAAGGAAAGATAAAGTGAAGAGAGACAACAGATGAAGGGAATTAAAATAAAAATAAAAATAAACAATAACAGAATCAAAAAAAAAAGATGAAGGGAATGGATTTTAAAGATAATGATAGTAGCAAACACTCGTTGAGCATTTACTATATTCCACATACTGTTAGAAATGCAATACATATATTAACTTATACCCACAACAACCCCATGAGGTGAGTACTATTACTATCATTCCCATTTTACAGACAGGGAAACTGGGGCACAGAGAGGTTATGAAAGTTTCCTAGAGCCACACAAGTAGTAAGCAGCAGAAGAGCCAAGATATGAACCCAAGCAATCCGGCTCCAGACTCCATACTTTTTTTTTTTTTTTCCTTTTTTGTCTTTTGTACTGACCGGTAACGGGATCGCAACCCTCAGTGTTGCGTCCGTACCAGGGACTGGCAATGGGATCGCAACCCTCGGTGTTGCGCCCGCACCACGCTCATTCCTTTTTTGTCTTTTGTACTGACCGGTAACGGGATCACAACCCTCGGTGTCACGTCCGTACCAGGGACTGGCAATGGGATCGCAACCCTCGGTGTTGCGCCCGCACCACGCTCAGCCAGTGAGTGGGAACCGGTCTCCACATGGGATCCGAACCCTCGGCGGGAGCACCGCCACACTCCCAAGCAGCGCACTCTCCAGTGCACCACCAGGCCGGCCCCCAGACTCCATACTTTTAACCCTTATTCTAGGCTGTTCTTTAAGAGATGTTTGTGTATTATGGAAAATAATTGAATAGGAAGGTAAAAATTAATTGCAAAAAGAAAGAGAATAATTATAGTAGCATATTTTTTGAGTAAATGAGGAGAAATTAGGACAAAGTTTGTCATGGATCTTCTCCATTTGCTCTTGCAGATCATCTTTCTTTCCTTATCTACCCTGTTCTGTGCCCTAGAAGGCTGACTTCAACAGACTGTATCATCCAGCTCCCTTGTCCTCTGGCTTCCAACTGAGATCCACTAATGGGAATCACCAGCAGGAGATCAGAGAAAAGAAAAAAGAGAAGTTGGGATGGTTATTCCCCCAGCTCCCTTAATAGACCATGAGCTCCATGGAAACAAGTTCCCCACCTCTCTTGTCACTAACATTCCAGAGCCTACTGTAGTCTCTCGTAGATAGTAGTTCAAATATATTTTGTCAAATGAAAGAAATTTAATGAAGAACTATTCCATGCCAGACACTGGCTGAATTATAACCAGTCCTTGCATTCAGGAAGCTCGCAGTCTATTAAGGGTGACTAACATAACCAATTAACAATAGTACAATGTAATAAGTGCTGTACCAGAAATATAAACAAGTATTATAGGAACACAAGGGAGAAAGTTATTAATTCTGCCTAAAAGTAGGAAAAGTATTAAGGAAGTTTTTAACCGAGTAGTAAATACTCATTTCCTTGGAATGGATTTTTATGCCAAGAAAGAATGTCTGTATCATGTTCTAATAATTTTACTAGTTCCACATTTCAATAGAACATATACTCTATTGACCGTTTTTTTTTTTTTAGATATTATTACCATGCTATTTTAGGACATGTTGACAGGGCTTAATCCTAAAATATTCTTTTAGAATCTTCTATATATTTTTGTTATTATGAATATCAATTCCCTGAAAGTACTTCAACTTTCAGGCTATATTAGTAATATTAGTAAGCTTGCTATAGGAAAACCTAGAACAGAAAGACTTATTGTGTTCTGTCTTCTTTTGCCAACTACCACATACTAGTTATAGTGATCAGTACCAAATTTTCATTTATTACGTACCTAGCAGAAATGGCCAGATACTTCCATGCTCCCAACAAAGCTTTGGGGTTACACTACCTTACTGTGTAGAGAAATCTCATATACCATCAAAATAAAATAATTTTTTTCTATTTTAGCTATAGCACAAGTAAAAGCATTCTTCACTTAGCAACTAGCTTTATAAGCATCCAAAGCACATAAATTTAGTTAAATGGTGCCATCTGGTGACATAAATCTTACAGTAAATATACAAAATCCAGAGCCAACAATGGCATCCAACCCAAAGTATCAAATTTAACTGGAGAAATACTTGACCCTGTTTGACATGAAACACATAACTAATCATACTCAGTATATGGCATTTTAAAGAAGGGAATTATAAAAATTGAGCCACATTTTATGCTTATCAGTCTTGTTTGTCAAGTTTACCTTCAAACTTAAAGACTTAAAGTCTGGAAGAGACTTAGGTCTAATGTAATGCCCTAGCCAACTCCAACAGGACATTTTATTTTATTTTTTGGTGGCTGGCCAGTACAGAGATTGGAACCCTAGACCTTGGTGTTATAACACTGCACTGTAACCAACTGAGCTATAGAGGACATGTCAAAAGCATACATATCAAGAACACCTTGAATCCCTGTTCTAGTAGATCTATTTCCTCACTCTCTTTTGGGCCTTTATGAATTTGTATAATTTTCAACCAATTAAATGCCACTTCCTTAAGAAAGCTTTCAATGATTCCACTGCTAAAGTTAAGCCTCTCACTCATAGCACCCTTTACTTCTCCACTGTAGCACTTATCACAGTTGTATATATTTGTTGTAAATGGGTATTATAAACAAATCAGTAAGAAAATAGCAGACCTTAGCATCTAAGAATTTAACATTCACTGTTTTGACCAGTCAAGACATTTGAGCCAGGGCTGCCCACTGCACTTGGTATGCACAGGCAGGGAAAATCCCCTGGCCAGTCTGCCCAATACCTGCACAGAAGGAAGGACCTAGTGCCACCCACAGCAACCAGGAGGCCCCACACCACTTCTGTAGAGGTGATCCACAACAGCCACCACTACAGCTTCTACTGCTGCAAGGATAGCTAGTTGCCATAATAGCAGCCACAATCACCACGCAGGTGACCTACCACATATCCAACTGCACTGACACAAGGAGAGTCACCAGAGGATCCTGGAAAAAGAGAACAAAGTATTTCTCCTCAAAGTCCACTCCAGAGAAACAGAAGCAGCAACTGATCTACCAGCTGACCAGAAACCAACATAGAGATACTAGAAAAATGAAAAACCAGGAAAATACAACAGCAGCAAAGGAACATAGTAATTCTCAAGTACAAGGCACTAAAGAACAAGAAACCCTTGGAATGACTAAAAAGGAATTATGAGTAACAATCCTAAGGAAACTTAATGAGATTAGAGAAGACTCAGCTAGACAACACAATAAAATGAGAAAAAATACCAACAATCTGAAGTAGTATATTTACAAAGAGATTAATATCTTAAAAAAGAATGTGGCAGAACGCTTGGAACTGCAGGATTCATTCAATGAAATAAAAAAAAAAACAACTGAGAGCTTAAGAAACAGATTAGAGCAAGCGGAAGAAAGAATTTTGGATCTAAACAATGTTCTTTATGAAATAACCTAAGAAGATAAAAAAAAAATGGAAAAAAGAATCTTAAAAACTGAAGAAAGTCTAAGAGAGCTACCTGACAACCTTAAGCACACAAACATTTGAATCATGGGTGTTCCAGAAGGGGACAAGAAAAGTAAAGGCATTGGAAATCTATTCAATGAAATAATAACAGAAAACTTCCCAGGTATAGAGAGAGACACAAACCTTCAGATCCAGGAAGCTCAAAGATCCCCAAACAGATTTGGTCCAAAAACATACTCTCCAAGACACATTATAGTCAAACTGGCAAAGCTCAAAGACAAAGAGAGAATACTAAAAGCATCAAGAGAAAAGTATCAAGTCACTTATAAGGGATCCCCCTTCAGACTAACAGCAGACTTCTCAACTGAAATTCTAAAGGTGAGAAAAGAAAAGGATAATATAGTCAAAATACTAAACAAAGAAAACTGCCAGCCAAGAACACTATACCCAGCAAGGCTATCCTTCGGATATGAGGGAGAAATAGTGAATTTCCTGGACAAACAAAAACCATGGGAGTTCATCACCACAAGACAAGCCCTGGAAGAAATTCTCAAGGGAGTCAATAATCACTATCATGAACACACAAGAAAGAACAAAACCCACTGGTAGAACAAAATGGCTAATGAGAAAGAAAAAAGAAAATAAATCTTACCACCTCAAAAAACCAACAAATATTGAAGATGAATAATAAAAGGGGAAGAAAGGAACAAAAGACATTTAAAACATCTAAACAAAAAGCAATAAAATGGCAAGAGTAAGACAATACCTTTCAAAATTACACTACATGCAAATGGACCAAACTCCCCACTCAAAAGACACAGACTGACAGACTGAACTAAAACACTAGACCAAACTATATGCTGTGTTCAAGAGACCCATCTCACCTGTAAAGATGCACATAGACTAATAGTAAAGGGATGGAAAAAGATATACCAAGCAAATGGAAAGCAAAAACAAGCAGGAGAGGCTTATATAGGATAAAATAGATTTTAAATCAAAAGCCACAAATGAGACAAAGAAAGCTGCTATATAATGATAAATGGACCTGCCCAGCAAGAAAATATAACAATCCTAAATACATGTGCACCCAACATTGGAGCACCCAGATATGTACAGCAAACACTATTAGACCTAAAGAAAGACCTATCCCAATCTGGTAATAGTGGGGGACCTGAACATCCCTCTCTCAGCACTGAACAGATCATCCAGGCAACAAACCAACAGAGAAACAAAGGATTTAAACTACATTTTAGACCAATTGGACCTGGCAAGTATCTACAGAATATTTCATCCAACAACTACAAAATATACATTCTTCTCAAGAGCACATGGAACATTCTCCAGGATAGATCACATGTTAGGTCACAAATCAACTCTCAACAAATTTAAAAGAATCAAAGTCATCTCAAGCATCTTTTCAGATCACAGTGGATTGAAACTAGAAACTAATAACAAGCGAAACTCAAGACACTATACAAATACATGGATATTGAACAACAGGCTCCTGAATTACCTATGAATCCAAGAAGAAATTAAACAGGAAATCAAAAAATTTCTTGAAACCAACAAAAATAAAGACACTTCATATCAAAAATTAATGACACTTCATATCAAAAATTAAAATAAAGACACTAACCAACCTAACACTACACCTCAAAGAACAACAAAAACAAGAACAATCCAATCCCAAACTTAGGAGATGGAAAAAAATAGTTAAGATCAGAGGAGAACTAAATGAAATAGAGACCCAAAAAACATACAAAAGATCAGTGAAACAAAAGTTGGTGTTTTGAGAAGATAAACAAAATAGACAACCCATTAGCTAGGTTAACAAAAAAAAGGAAGAGAGAATACCCAACTAACAAAAATCAGAAATGAAAAGGGAAACATTACAACCAATAATACAGAAATACAAAGAATCATTAGAGATGATTACAAACAAATACACAACAAATTTGAAATCTGAAAGAAATGGATAAGTTTCTGGACACATACAAACTACCAAGACTGAACCAAGAAGAAACAGAAAATCTGAACAGACCAATAACAAAAAACAAGATTGAAGCAGTAATCAGTAGTCTCCCAACAAAGAAAAGGCCAGGACCAGATGCCTTTACTGATGAACTCTATCAAACCTTTAAAAAGGAATTAATATCAATTCTCTTCAAACTATTCCAAAAAATTGAAACAGAGGCCACTCTCCCAAACTCACTCTATAAGGCCAGCATCACCTTGATACCAAAACCAGACAAAGATGCAATAAAAAAAGAAAATTACAGGCCAATATCTATTATAGACATAGATACAAAAATCCTCAACAAAATACTAGCAATCAGAATACAGCAACACATCAAAAACATTATACACCATGATTAAGTGGGATTCATCCCAGGTAGACAAGGATGGTTCACTATACACAAGTCAAAAATGTTATACTCCACATCAACAAAATCAAAGATAGAAACCATGATTATGACACAGAAAAAGTATCCAATAAAATTCAACATCCCTTCATGACAAAGGCTCTCAGCAAATTAGGTACAGGAGGAAAGTATCTCAACACAATAAAAGCAATATATGACAAACCTACCATCAATATCATCCTGATATTGAAAGCCGAAAGCTTTTCCCTTAAGAACAGGAACAAGAAAGGATGTCCACTCTCACCACTCCTATATAACATAGCATTAGAAGTGCTAACAAGAGCAGCAGAAGAGCCAAGATATGAACCCAAGAGAAAGAAATAAAAGGTATCCAGATTGGAAAAGACAAAGCCAAACTGTTCCTGTTTGCAGATGACATGACACTAGATTTAGAAAAACCTAAAGGCTCTACAAAAAACTCTTAGTGCTGATTAACAATTTCAGTAATGTTGGAGGATACAAAATCAACACCCAAAAATGAGTAGCAATTTTATTCTCCAATAATGAACTAGTAGAAAAAGAAATCAACTAAGTAAGCCTATTTACAATAGTCACCAAAAAAAAAAAAGTACATAGGAATCAATTTAACCAAGGAGGTAAAAGATTGCTTACAACAAGAACTACAAATCACTGTTGAAAAAAATTAAAGAAGACACAAAAAGATGGAAAAACATCCATGCTCTCGGACTGGAAGAATGAACATTGTAAAAATGTCCTAACTACCCAAAGCAATCTACAGATTCAATGAAATCTCCATCAAAATACCAATGATATTCTTCACAGAAATATAAAAAATAATCCTAACATTCATATGGTCAAAAGATCTCAAATAGCCAAAGCAATCCTGAGCAAAAAAAAGTAAAGCCAGAGGCATAACACTACCTGACTTCAAATTATACTAGAAAGCTACAGTAACCAAAACAGCATGGTACTGGCATAAAAATAGATACTCAAACAAATGGAACAGAATAAAGAACCCAGAAATCAACCCACATACTTACAACCAACTGATCTTTGACAAAGGCAACAAGAACATATATTGAGGAAAAGACTGCCTCCTCAATAAATTGTGCTGGGAAAATTGGACATCATATGTAAAAAAATAAAACTATACCTGCACCTCTCACCATATAGCAAAATCAATTCAAAATGGATTAAAGACTTAAGTATAAGACCTGAAACTACAAAACTACTAAAGGAAAATATAAGGAAAACACTTCAGGAAGTAGGACTGGGCAAAGAATTTACAAATAAGACCCCAAAAGCACAAGCAACTAAAGATAAAATAAATGGGACTATATCAAACTAAAAAGTTTCTGCACAGCAAAGGAAACAATCAACAGAGTGAAAAGACAATCTACAGAATGGGAGAAAATATTTATAAACTACATCTGACAAAGGATCAATATCCAGAATATACAAGGAACTCAAACAACTACACAGTAAAAAAACAAATAACCCAATTTTAAAATGGGCAAAGGAGCTGAACAGATATTTTTTGAAGGAAGACATATAAATGGCCAACAGGTACTTGAAAAAACTCAACATCACTAATCATCAGGGAAATGCAAATTAAAACCACATTAAGATATCATCTCACCCCAGTTAGTCTGGCCATAATCAAAAAGACTAAGAAAAATAAATGCTGGCAAGGATGCAGCAAAAGGGAAACTGTTCTACACTGTTGGTGAGACTGTAAATTAGTACAGCCACGATGGAAAACAGTATGGAGGTTTCTCAAACAATTGCAAATAGATTTACCATATGATCTGGAATCTCATTTCTGAGTATATACCCAAAGGAATGGAAATCATCATGTTGAAGAGATACATGCACTCCCATGTTCATCACAACTCTCTATACAATAGTCAAGATATGGAACCAACCTAAATGTCCATCAACAGACAACTGGATAAGGAAAATGTGGTATATATACACAATGGAATACTACGCAGCCATGAAAAAGAATGAAATTCTGTCATTCACAGCAACACGGATGAGCTTAGAGAAAATTATGTTATATGAAATAAGCCAGGCACAGAGAGAAAAATACCACATGTCCTCACTCATAATTGGGACCTAAGAGAGAAAGAAGGAAGGAAAGAAAGACCACAGTGGTGTGTTGGACGTAAAGAGGGAGCGAACAGACCTAGGGTTACCTGGGGTGGGGATGAGGGAGAGAGAGGGGAATTGGGGAATGCCTGGGTGGGGCACATGGGGGATAACGCAATTTGAGGTGGTGGGCATGCTGATAGTATTGATCTGATCACCACATCTTGGGCACAGGTGCTGATGTCAGCTCTGTGCCCCATAAATATGTGTAATAAATTTTTTTTAAAAAAAGACTTTTTGAAAGTCCATAACATGTTATTTGTTTCACTTAAGCAAATGCTTCGAGGTTGACAACAAGCATTACCTAGTGAGTGTATCTCTCACATATGACCCAACAGCAGCATCTCAATGTAGCTTTGCTATACTCTATCCATAGTAGCATAGGTAGAAACTATCATTAAGTTTTCTAAGAGTTAAAAAAAAATCACTTTAAACATTTCAAATATACTATTGTATTTGAAAAAGAAAATCAGATGTCATCATGATATTTGTCAATTTATGGGTTCTCAAAGTACTCAAGATATGTCCCAGAATGATAATGGCTCATTTTATCTATAAATTAGATCTTTATAAAACCCAAGAATAAAAAAATGCACTGTCATATCTATCATATTCTCCCAAGTTTATTAATATTTATGTACTGTATTACTTTCCTTAAATGGCCAAATATCTACCCATTTAGAACACAAGTTCTCAAACTTTAGCATGCCTCAGAGTCACCTGGAAGGGTTATTAAAGCACTTTTTGCTGAGCCCTACTTCCACAGTTCCTGATTCAGTAAATCTGATGTGAAACCCAAGAGTATGTACCACTAACCAAATTCACAGGTGACTGCTGCTGCTGGTCCAAGAATCACACTTTCAGAATTCTGTCTTTAATGATTAGAGCCAGTTGCTCCAAATTCACATAATGGTATGGGCCTTTACACTCACTATAATCTATAAAAAAATCCTTGACTTCCTTATGATCAGATGGCAAAAATTATACATTACAATTAATAATTAAGACCAAAAAGCCATGATGTTTTCAAATAGGTGTTATTTTGAAATAAAAATATTGCATTAGAATTACTATACTGGGAAAATATAGTAAATATAGAAAGTATTTTTTTTACTCATACTAAAATGTGATAAAACTCTTATATATATTTATTTTTTAATCCTTACTGCCACTGTAATGAAATAATTAAATAACTGCTTATTTAATGTCTCTTTTCCCCCACTTGTCCATAAGGGTAAGGACTATCCTCTACAGTTTACTGCTGTATACCTAGTGTTTAGCACAATGTCTAACACGTGACTGGTACTTTTAAAATAATTTGAGTAAATGAATAAAGATTTATTGAAGCCTATCATTACTATTATCAAAGGTCCACATACTATATTCAATTTATCATAAGGCAATGTGGTAAGTGCTGTACAGTAATATGAACAAAATGCTAAGAGACATAACAAAAGGGCTGTTTAAATCTGCTAGCAAATAAGGATGTGGTAGAAAGCTCCAAGGAAATGATAAATCATGATATGTAGTCTATCTCCTGTATACCACCCCTATTGCTAGTAATCTCAAATATCCATAGAGTTCTCTGTTAACCTTTATGGAAATATAAAATATTCTATTTTAACACAGAGTCTGACATGTAAAGTTTAACAGTCTCTATTAAACAGGATGAGCACTTTTCTAAGATGTCACTACCAGTAGAGTTTTAAGTATTACTATACTGCTTAAGTCTTTCCAAAAAATTCCCCCTCAAACTCTACAGAGAAATAAAAGAAAATAAATTAGATAAATAAGGCTAACAAGATTTCAGAAGGAGTTGAAATCTGTAAAATATATATGTATTTCTTTCATACTTTTATAAGTAATGACTAAAGAGTAATACTATGTAATTTGATATAAGTTAATAAAACAAAGAGCATTTGTGTTATATATCTGAAAATGAACTGACCCATTATAGATATGTATTTATTTCATACTTTTATAAGTAATGACTAAAGAGTAATACTATGTAATTTGCTATAAGTTAATAAAACAAAGAGCATTTGTGTTATATATCTGAAAATGAACTGACCCATTATATTATTAAAATACTTTATTGGCTACATGGACACACTGAGAAAAATAAAAATATTATAAAATAGTTTTCACAAATAATTATAGTGGTAATACAGATCTTTAAGTTTTCAAAGTAGAGCTAGAACAGAAGAATAAAAATAATAAAAATGTTTCATCTTGCTCTTTCATCGCCTAAACGAAGAATAAATAATCTGAGTGTCTTGAAAATCTGTTTTAGCTATTCTAAATAAAAGAGACATAAATTATTTTCTAAAATATCATGGAATTCCAATTCACTTATATTCCATTCTATAAAGTGTTGATATTGCAATCATCATAAAACTGTAATTATCCATTAGATAAATTTTTTTTCTTTGTATTACCACAAGATGTCACCCTAAGCCTAACATCTAAATATGCATCTTCTTGCATATTGCTGTTTTAGGTATTTTTCTTTGTACATTAATTAACACTGTTTACTAACTTTCAAAAATTAAAGTGGATTTTTCTACTGTCAGTTATCAGTAAATGGAAAATCAAAACAAACAAGACAGGGACTTTAGAAGTAAGGAGGAAGAAAGTTAATCAAACAGTTCATCATTCTCCCTGCTTATTAGATATCCTGCTATTTACCATAAAAGCAATCTGTCTTACCGTTGGATTTTATATTCATTTACTTTCTTTATCTTAAAAAATTTCCAAAATGAATGTATATTACTTTTATAATCATACACATTATATTTTAAAACTTTAAAAAACACAATAACTTTGCTATCATTTTCCACCATGTTAACACAGAACTCATTCATAAAATGCTTTTGTGTACTAGAATACTGATCACAGTTGTGTAGACAGAAATCTGGTTCTCCAAGATTATACCATCTAGGACACAGTAGTATTTTGTTTGTTTAAGTATTTGATAAAGGACCACAAAAGGAGGGTAGTATTCATTTTTAGAGTGATAATTTTTTATCTGCAGAGAGAGGGTTTGGTTTCCAGGTCACATGTAAATATTACAGCACATTCTGTAGTTAACAGTATTTCATTTTATTATCCACTTGTGTTAGTTTTTCCTGAATTATAATTCCCTTCTATTTCTATAATTGAGAATCATGCAAGGTATCATTTCAATATACTGGCTATCTGAGTATCACAATAATAGATGTAGTCACTGTTTTCCATTACTTAAAACAAAAAAAAAGAGGGTGAGGGACGAATTGGTTCAAACAGAAAGCAAACTATAGACCATAAACAATGCCCTATTTATCAATGGCTCTTTACATATCCTTTTATAAAGATATAAATGCCCTTCAGGATGCACAAGGCTATATGGCTTTTCTTTTTTTTTCTTTTTTTTTTTTGTCCTTAAAGAAAATGCACAATGAGGCCACTCAAACAATAATAATAAATCGGTGTTTAGCTAGCCAAATAGAACTCTACAGGAAATTATGTTTCATTGTATAATGTTGCTCCATTCTTTGCACTCTGGTTTATCACAAACGACTTTTAAAGATCAGCCAAAGCAATTCTATCCATTCAAAGCTGGGCATTGGGATTACTTACATAACAGCTTTTTACAGATTATTGTTGCCTCTCATTTCATTACAGAAATTCAAACTACACTACAGTCTTAAGCCAAGATATTTATCACGCACTTAAAATAATGGCCAAATGCAATTCTTTGTCACTCATTTGTCTTTTTATTCCCTAGGTAATAGTGTTACATTATCAAATGAATACATCATCAAAATATAGTAGAATTATCTAAATCGTCCAACAATACTCTTCCTAAATCAACTTCTCAAAAGCTCAAGCTTTCAAAAGAAATCTATTTAGGTACATTGCCATTTAGTTAATGGCCTTTACTAATTATCAACTAAATTATACTATTTGTTTTTTGGGGGGGGTTGAAGTTTTATTCTCAAAATATATCTAACACACACACACACACACACACAACAGGAAACTAAGATGTTATTTTACAGCACTTGCCTGCTTCAGTCTTTATGAAGAACACAATTCAAAGTTAATTGACAAGTTCCTCTCAACACTATTAGTTTTTAATTGAGAAATTTGTGGTTTAAAAATGTTTTCTAAAATACCATTCTCTGACAGGGTTTATTTAAATTCTGTAAGACTCCATTTAGAGTTGTTTTTATTTAATGCCAGCTAAGATGATTACAGTCATTTGTGTCCTTCATTCTTGCCAGTCACAATACAAAATTTAAAAGAAATTAACCCTCAGGCAAAATAATCCTATAAAGCTCTTTACTTCTATTTTTATTCAATAGACTGACTTTCAAATTTGCAAAATTTAATGGTTTTAAAAATTATATTCAAACTATGAAGTTGAGATTTTTATCAAAAGCATAGATATTTATAATAAAAACATAAATAAAATATTTTCAAGATTAACCTTATCTATTCCTATTTTTAGATTTTATATCAATAGCCACCAGATCCAATAAAGCAATACAAATGTCTAGTAGACTCAGTTACTTATTTAAAATGTACTGTTTAAACCCAGTAAAATGTATAGTATGAGTAGGGTTTTTTTAATTTGTTTAGTTATTTGGTTGTTTTTGTTGGGGGTGGGAGGATGTATTCATTTATATTTTTTGCTAGTTTACTTTATCTTTTAAATATGAAAAAAGAATGAAAAGCTATCTATTTGCCTAAATGCAAAAGATTTATGTATAAAGACATGCATAAATAAACCACATCCTTGATTTTCTTCACAATCTCTAATAAATAAGATAAACATACGGTTAAACATTATGTGGTTAGATTCATGACAAATTGATAAGAATCCAAAAGCATTGAGATTTTCATTAATAAACTTCTCAATTCTGGATCATAAACTTTCCTAAGAGAAGAAAGGAAGATGTTTTTATTTTTGTTTTAAGAAGAGAGTAAAAGTAAAACTTCTATTCTAACTGAGTAGAATATAAATCATCATTTTCGTGAAAGGCAATTCCTTCTCTAGAGAAAGGCAACTTCCTTCTCTAGCATATTTGACCTCAATTTTTTGCAACAAACTACTCAGATTTTTGTGTGCGTGTGTAAATTTTCTGCCAACACAAAAACTGATTCAAGACATATATTTTTCAATAACCTAGTCTTCATTTCTATTTTATAGCATTCTTTTTTAGGTTAACCTTAAATAAGAAAAAGGAAAACAAACAAACAAAAAAACGAATCTTCCCTTCCAGTATCATGGAAAATTACTCCAGTTTGAAATTCAGTTAACATCTGGTTTTTTGACCACATTATTCAAACTATTAAGCCCAATTCTGACCATTAAGATGATAATTTTTGTAATACATACCTAGCAAAGCTTGGAATAAGTTGCTCTTAAAGATACCCATCACCTTTTTAACAGCATTTTTCAACAGCTGCTCTTCTGGTTTCCTTAATTTTTTGCAGTATTCTTCCAGTAATGATAAAGCTCGGTCAGTATCTGAAAAACATGATTTTAAAATTCTACCTTACAGTCTTAGAAAAATAGTAAGCTAACATTAAACTATTCTATAGTTGTGTTCTCAATCTCATGACACAAAATAATAAAACTACTATCAAATACCATAAACTACCATATGAAATTGATAATTACACTCAAAACCTAATTTCAATAACCCACTTTTATTTCTATCATCCTGTCTTCCAAAAGAATCTCCAGCTGTGAAACAAATCAAAGCAAAGAATACGATGCTGGACAACAGATGTTCACATATTAGGTGTGATTCTGTCTTGTCAGAAAAACTATCTTAAAATTGATGACTTCCTGCAAACTAATGTACAGATTCCTTAACACGACCTTTGAGGCTTCCTTCCCATGATCTATTTACAACCTCTATTTTCAGCCTTATTTCCCACTATATACTCTACCTCCTCCAGACACAGTGCCCAATTCATACTGGATTTCTCACTTTTCCCTTCCACTTCCTTCTACGCACACACACACATACTTTCTCTACTGTTTCTATCTCTGCACTTTTCTTTGCTCCTACTGCTCCCTGTACTGGAATATCCTCCTCCATATCACTAACTTCCCTTAGAATCAGTATGCTATATGGAAAAGGGTTTGTTGTCAGCTTGATCTGGGTCTGAAACCTACTTATTAGCTATACATGAACTCTAACAAGTTACTTAACCTTTCTGAGTTTCAGTTCCCTCACAGGTATCAGGATTAAATAAGACAGCGTATGCACAATGCTTCACATAATGTCCTAGCACCTAGAGAGCAATCAATAAGTCAACTGAAAAATCTGCTTTCCCTTTATTTAGACCTAATTCAAATGCTCTCTTCCATAAAGCAATCAATGATGGCTAAAATTAATCACTACCTCCCCTTCTTCTAAACCATTTTGACTACACAAATACTTAGGCATTCCTAACACATACCATATTGTATTATGACTTCTTGAATACCTGTCTTTAACCCTCACAAGACAAAATATCCTTCAAAAGGTCATCAAATTGACATGGCCTTTGTGTGTTGTAAGTGATAATTGTCTTTAAATTTTAAAAGCCTTCTTCTCCCTCCAATCTACCACCTTTCAAAAATGTACTAAATACCGGGGCCGGCCCGGTGGCACACTGCTACAGTGCGCTGCTTGGGAGCGCAGCGGCGCTCCTGCCGAGGGTTCAGATCCCACATACAGACCGGTTCCCGCTCACTGGCTGAGCGAGGGGCGGGCGCAGCACCGAGGGTTGCGATCCCGTTGCCGGTCCCAGTCCGGTACGGGCGCGACACTGAGGGTTGCGGTCTGTTGCCGGACACGAAAAAAGGAAAAAAAAAAAATGTACTAAATACCAATTATTATAAAAAGAGTTCATATTTATTGAGCACTTTATTTCATATCTCCTCCTTTCCCCCAAACATTCCAACTCTTCTACCCCACAGTCATTCTCAGCTGATGATATTACTTCCTACTTCATGGAAAATCAGAAGACAACTTCCACAAGCTCCTAACATAATACCTACTGACTCACCTGTAACTACAGCCATATATTCTGCCTTTCTTTCTGTTACTATAGATGAAATACGTGTGCTTCTATCTATGGCCAACTCCTCTACTTGAGCACTAGAATCTAACCTCTCTTGCCTACTAAAGGACATTGTTCTATCATCAATTGTTTTCTCCTCCATTCAACCATTTCTATCACCATACAAATAAATTATAATATCAGTGATTTTTAGAACATTCCTTGACCTTTCATTTCTCTTCAACTAACTACAGACCTCATTTCTCTGTTCCTGTCTACAGCAAAATTCCTTGAAAACCTTACTATCTCCACTTCCTTTCCTTTCATTCTTTCTTGATGCCATTCCAATCCGACTTTTTTCTTATAATTTCACTAAAACAGCTCTAAGTGTCAAGGCCACCTATCATCTCCATATTACTACAACCAATGGTCAATTCTCAGTCATCTCACTTGACCCATTAGCAGCATTTGATACTGTTGTACTTCTGAAAACACTTTCTTCACTAGGCTTCCAAGCAGCAGTTTTGGTAAATATTTAACTAATTCTCTGGGTTAAAAAAAAAATGTGTGCACCTATACACATACATAAGTTTATTATATATTTTACTGATATAAGAATGTGTAGCACCCAGTCTACAAATAATAATAATATATGTAACTTTTTATTATAAATTCCATTAGTCAGTTGATTCTCGAGAATATTGTTGATTATTGCCACAAATTCTTGTAATCAAAGCCAACTTACAGTTGTAAATGATGAATGGTTTCAACATAAAGGTTGGTTGATTTTTTTTTTGTTACACTAATGAATAAGATGAAAATAAAGCAACAAAGATGGTTTATGTGAAAACCTTCCTGCCTCATCAATTATGTGATACTTTTGCTGAATCAGATAATTATTTTTGACTAGTAGACAAATATTTCCTCAATTTCTGTACTAATCACAATTTAACAGCTGCAGACACAATTTTTTTTAACTTGCACTTGCATTATTAACATTTTATCACTTTCTTGCCAGCAAAACAAAAAATCAAGCCCCAATTTGTAGCATTTGCAGTTTCTGAGGTGTAAATATTCCCATCGTGGCCAATTTCAAGCTACCAAAATGATGTTACTGAACGTGAACCACGGAAGAGATGCATAGCAGCACATCATTATATAGCTTTTCCACCATATATATGTATACAATAGGCGTAAATAACTTCAAGAGCAGTGATGGTATTGAAGTGAAAAAGAATTAGAAATTGATGAGTTTTAAGTGTTTACTTTTGTTTCTTGCTTGTTTTTGGCAGCTGGCCAGTATGTACTTTTGTTTTTAATATAATTTACTTAAGTTTACGTATAATTTTGGGCCGAGCCCATGGCGCACTCGGGAGAGTGTGGCGCTGGGAGCGCAGCAGCGCTCTCGCCGCGGGTTCGGATCCTATATAGGGATGACTGGTGTGCTCACAGCATTCACTGGCTGAGTGCGGTGCGGCCGGTCTCAAAAAGGACAAAAAAAAAGAAAGTTTACGTATAATTTTTAAATGCCTGTGTTTCACAACCAGCTTGCAAATTTACTGAAAATTTAATGATAGGCTCTTACAATGTTGGTACAAGACAGCTCCAGCACCTCACTCTTCCAGGGCAATACTCTCTTCTAGGTTCTCCTCCTACATCACAGATGCCCCTTCTCCATCACTTTTACTTGTTCCCCCTTATTTCTCAAGCCTCTGAACATCCTAAGACTTCTTCTCTTTATTCTTACTCCCTAGGAAAGCTCCTCCTTTCTCCTAGATAATCTTATTCAGTCTCCTAGCTTTAAATATTATCAGTACCCTCAAAACTCCCAAATTTATGTCTATAATGCAGAACTTTCCCCTGAATTTCAGACTCACATCCAGCTGAATACTGAACATTCCCAACTGGATGTCTGAGAAGCATCACAAACTTAATTTGTCAAAACTGAACTCCAAATCTTACCCACCCACCTTCAATATGCTTCTGCTTCAATGTTCTGCATCTCTTATCCTTACAATTGTTCAGGCCCCAATCCTTGGAGTCATCATTCATTCCTAATTCTCTACATCTAATCCATCAGTAAATCCTGTGGGCTCCAATATCAAATTATATACAAAACCCCACGACTTCTCACCACCTCCAGTGCTACCACACTGGCCAGCCCACCATCATCCATCCCCTGCATTATTGCAATAACTTCCTACTAATCTATATGCTGTCACCTTTGCCCTCCTACAGTCTTTTCTAAACACAGCATCCAGAAAGATTCTTTCAAGTCATGAATCAGATTATGTTACTCCTCAACTCAAACCCTCCAGTGACTCCCCATCCCACTCAGAGCAAAAGTCTACCTTTCTGACGTCTCTTACACCTCTCCTCTTGCTCAGTTCAGTCCAACCAAAGTGATCTCTGCTGTTTCTCAAATATGCCAAGAACTCTCCTACCTCAGGGCCTTATACTTGCTATTCTGCCTAAAACACCTTTCCCTCAGATATCCATAAAGCTTGCCCCTTCACTACTTTCATATCTCTGCTCACATCACCTTAGTAGTAAGGCCTTCCCTAATATTCCTAAATAATATAGCCAACTTCAAGCTTATCCACTGAGAGAAGTGAGAATCCCAATTAGGCAATAGTGGATGGAGGAGGACATTGTGTAGTTCTTTTACCTAAAAAGGTTAGAAATATAAAAAATAAATGTGTATGAACAGGGAGCTCTCTCCAGTTTTTGGGGGTTTTGGTGGGTTTTTGGCAGCTGGCAGATATCTGAATCCTTGACCTTGGTGTTACCAGCACCATGCTCTCCCAAGTGAGCCAACCGGCCAGACCCCTCTCTCCAATTTTAACGTAAGTTATATTAACAAAGGATGGTGGCACAAACATATGCTAATACATTTGTATAGAACTTAATTTTTTTAAATGCTTTCATATTTTACCTGTATAATATTTTTAACAACTTCGAATCAGGGACAAATATGTTAATCTCCATTTTGTGTATGATTAAACAATTAGCAGTTTCCTTGAAATGATAGTGCTTACTGATCTCACTTTCTAACCCATTCCTACACACTACTTACTAATATAAGCAACCAGTAATACCATAATCATACTATACTTCCCTCAGTACTTATGTGTATCATTGGGGTCTAATCACATGATTATCTCTAGTGCCTAAAGCTTTAGTCATTTTCTTTCCTTCACTTGTTAAAGATATTTTTTTAAAACCTACCAAGTACCAGACACCTTTTTCTTATCTCTCTCTTTTTTCACAATTATAATTTTAAGACTCTTTATTTCTGTATAATTTGCTAAGTAAGGGGGCTTTCATTCATTCATTCAACATGTATTTATTAACTACCCAGGAAAGATACTGTATTGACTCAAAGCAGCTAGACGTTCTCTAAACCAGCAGAGTTTATTTTGCCTGTCTTCTCTGTATGAGAAAAATATGATACATGAAACAAAATGCTAGAATATTAAAAAAAAAGAAATCAAATATGATCAAGTCTTTTTTAGACAACTTAGGCTTTTGCATGCCAGCATCTAGTGCTGGAATTGTGGCTGCCTTCCTATGCTTCTTTTGATTATCAATGATGATAATCACTTGGTGGCTATGCCATTATGCCCTTCAACTTTCTCTACTTAAATCCTTATTTCTGGTTAATGAAACCTTCACCTTGTGGATGATTTAGAACTAGACACCTATGCAAAGATGACAAATTAAACAAACAAACAAAAAAGACAAGATGACAAGAATCCAGTCATACAAGCCCAAAATCCCTAGCCAAATCTCTATAAGTTGAATAAAGTGTGAAATTTAGATAATTATCCAAAAAAGTCAATTAATACTTTAATTGATATTCAAACAACCAGGTATAAGTAAAGAATTTTTCACCTGAATTGCTGACATAATGGCTTCAATTCTCATATGTTCTTCAATAAAGGAAATCTACCTTCATATGACTCCTAAATCTATTCAAAGAATGAAACTATATTTGGATTATCTGAGGGCAGGCATAGGAGGAAGTGGGGGGGGGAATAATTTTTTAAAATAAGAAATCTTTGCATGAAATATGCAACCAAAGGTTATAGTGAATGTTACATAATCAAAATTATACTTAATCGTGTATCTGTTAATTAAGAGTCAACTCTATTGTATTTGGCTTAAGAATAGCATTGCCAGAAAGTTATAAATAATCTGGGACAGGTAACTTAAATTTGAAATGGTGATTGACAATAGTGCTAACAAATGAACTTTCAGAAAGAAGAAAAGGATGATACATAAAATCATTTGCCATTGCTAAAAAGGGGAAGAATTATAGAATATAAGATCAAAGTATAATAGAGGAAAGGGTAAATTTAATACACAAACAAATCTTAAGAGCAATGCATTTAGAATAATTAAATTCCTTTACATAAATTTACTCAATATTTTTACAGTTTAAAAAGAATTTTTACATGCATTATCTGATTCTCACCATTGATGTTATATTCTGCCTATTTTACATAAAACTGAAATTCAGAGTGGCTTGTCCGAGATCACAAAGCTACTAAATAACAGATTTGGAGCTTAATCCTAAAGCTTCTGATTCCAAGTATAGTGTTCTCTCCACAATACCATCCTTAATCCTCCAGAAATAGAGTTGAGCATATTTCTATAAAAAAATAATAATAAAACTTGGCCAATCAGATGCAAATTGTATCACTGAGTTTTAGAATCTAGGGTTAAATATTGAATCACTAATTTTTACATGTTTATTAAAATAAAAATTGTATTTATAACATATAAATAAAAATGGCCCTGCCTTTATAGGGCTCGTAGATTAAAAAAATAAGGTCTTCCATTCATTAATCAGGTATTTACTGTGTATCTTCCTATGTTTCAGAGAGTGGGAATTCAATACTGAACAAGACAGGCAATAGTCTGCCCTCATAGACATTTTAGTCTGAAAATAAAGATAATTAAATAGGAAATTTCAATAAAGTAAATGATTGTTTTAAAAGAGTGTACCAATGTTATAATAAGATGTGAGGTGCCATAAAGAAATAAGTTTATATCACATTAACAAGTTTGGCCTTATACCCAAGGAGGAATAACAAGCCATAGAAGATTTTTAAATGAAGAGGAGCATGACCATTTTTTAGTTTTAGAAAGATCACTTTAACTATGATGTGATATATATCAATTAAAACAATAACAATTAGGTTTTCTTTTCTTTTCTATCATTTTTAATAAATACAAGCAAAATGAATAGTCAATTCACAATTGAAATGAATAGTCAATTGACAATTTTTATGATTACTTATTAAACATTATGACTAGAAAATTAAAATATTTTATCATTTTATTAATATTTTATGCTTAATTCTTATTGTTCATGTTATTGTTTTTGTTATTTTGCAAATCTAGGATATTAAATTACTCTTGCACCCGGTCTTCAAAATGAAGTTAATATTAAAATTTACAGTTCAAGATGGTATGACAAGTGTCATTTAATTACTAATAATATTAGCTAGCATTTGTTGAGCAATGCTAAGCATTCTGCATAAATCATTTTATTTAATCTTCACAAGAAACCTAAGAAATACTATTACATACATTTTGCAAATGAGGAAACAAACTGAGAGAAAGGCAGGAATTGCTCATGGCTACAAAACCAGTAAGTGCTGGAACCAGATTTCAAACTCTGGTCTTACACCAAAACTCATACTTTTAAGTATTATGTCATATTGCAACTTGACTTCCTGGAAAAAAATATCAGTGTTTCTCTTTTCCATAATTGTCCTTAGCAATTATACTTTACTTCTCTCCTCAAAAAAAATCTTTTTAATGTATTTCAAGAAACACTTGTTGATTAAGATATTTCTCCTGTTGAAACAAAAAGACATTAGTATAAAATGGTATATTTATATTACTCCTTTCAAACAAGCCATGCTTTTGAATTTTCTATAGAATTGTTAAGGAGAAGGACGGGAAAAATGCAAGGCTAAGTAGCAATAAATAGAACAAACTGCATCTTCAGCTAAATATTGAAATATGCATTGCTCCAACTGTAACAAACTAGAAAATAAATAAATAAATAAAACTTGGAATTTAAATAGTGGAGAAAATGTCTGGCCACGCTTAAAGCAAACCTGAAGACTGCAATCACTCTATATACATTATATGGTTTACAAATTACTTTACCATCTTTGGAAGAGAAATAATACTCATAAGAAATGTTATAACCTGGACAAAAAAAAAGTACACTATTGCATTCCCTATCTGTGATCAGATGTGTCATTGCCATATCTGTAGAGGATTGTTCCAGAAGCTGACCAGGAAGCTGAACCCAAACCACTGATGCAAAGGAACTCTGACTCTGAACACAACTTTTCTACTCCTTGGACCAGAAAAAAAAAGAGGGGTTTCGGATGATAAACATTTGTGTAGCACTTTCCTATTTACAAAATAATTTTTACATGGACTCGGTATCTGATTTGATCCTCACAATAATACTAAGAGGTATTATTAGTACAATCATGTTTTAAGATGAATAATTTGAAGTTCAATTTGTTGATTTTCCTTAGATAACTTAGCCAGCTGATGGTAAAACTAGATTCCAACCCTGGCCTCTCCTCCAGTACACCATGATGCCATTCACTCGTTCAAAGAACACCACACTCATACAGTGAAAAGAGCACTGGACAAACTTCTGGTTCTAATTCTATCACTAATTAGCTTTGTAAAAGTGAAGTTCACATACATTATCTCAGCTGATGAAGAAAGGAAACAACATATAGTAAGAAAGAAAAAGGTATTAAACCTCTTTTTAAAAAGGAAACTGAAGTTTATAAGGATTACGGGATTTTCACAAAGTCATCTGGTAGCATCACCATAAGAAGGCATGTACACTCTACTGCATGTGTGGGAGATTGGCACTTTGAGATATTAATTTTTTTCTCTCCCTAAATTTTCCCATTTCTTTGCTTCTCATTCAAGCAGATAACTGGTTCTGTGCTTTATTCCCTCAGGGGAAGTATGTGCCAAGACAGGAAACAGAAGAGACTTTTGAATTATTCCAATTTTGCTTTCCAAATGCCAAAGCCCTCAAAATAAAAGAGTTCATTACAGAGATGAAAAAGAGAAATTCTCAGGTAAAGGCAGAGAAAGGAACTTCTCCTAGCCCCTCCCCATTCTAGAAGGAGGTTTTCTCAGCTGGAGAAAACCAAGAGAAGTCTTTGGATCCTGAGGCAGCAGGAATCTAGGCTCCACTTACTGGCGGCATTGCCTGGAAGGCAGCAAGACCCCAGAGAGGGATGACATTATAATGCATCTAGGCAAACAAAAACACAGAAATTCCAGAAAAAAGTAATATCCATGACTTTGGAAATCTCTGCCAGACCAGAGAGAGTTATCGATAACTCATATCTCAGAGGTATGCTATTGTATATAGATGACCAATGACCAGAGAATACCCCCATTCCAGATGAAACCCTATCTTAACCTCAGAGAAGCAGGGAAAATCTCAAAAGGGTTGGAGTTATTTTGTCCAGTACTCAGTGACTAAGACAAAAATAAAGTTGAATTATAGAAAATAAGTGAATATTTCTTATATACCTAAATTTACAGACCAAGAGGCCAGCTCAATGATGATCTGATCTTGTCCCTTCTCCTAGTAGCCAAGTCTTCTGACTACCGGCCTAGGTTTTTTCATCATATTACTAATATTGATGATGACAACACAGGATATGATGATATAATTCAAGACAAAGAAAATAGATAATGATCTAAAAGAGCATCTTACCATTTCCCACATTTTCTGGTAAACTTCTATTCATCTTTTGTGTCTCATTTTAAATATCACATCTGCCCTAGATGAGATTCAGTGCTCCTCATCTGTTTCCATGACACAGTGTATTAACCTCACCACACAGCATTGAAATCACATTCCCATATCTGTCTTCCTGACAAATTCTAAGAATCATAAAGGCAGAGATTGATTGTCATTTGTCACAGCAAAACACACATCTGGCACAGTGCCTGGCACATAGCAGGCACTCAATAAATCTTTGTTGAATGGATAAATGATTAAATAAATAAATGGAAGTAAAGCTATTGCCTTAAATATATACATGAGTTTACCCTTTAAAAGAATTTTAGCTTATTCATTAGCTATGAAGGAATTTAAAGAGAACAGAACCTAACAGTTTCATTCCAAGTCTTACCGTACTTTCAATGATAAAGATGTCACAGCTCTCCAAAATGACAGGCCCCCTAACAGAAGCCTCCGAATCTTACCCTAACAGAGTTAGGGCCTCGGTGGTTAGCAAAATGGTATCATCAGAAGAAAGAGGATACAAAATCTTAGCCATAGCTTTTGAAAGTTTAAGTTTAGTAACTAATTTTCACAGGATTTTCTACTTCATAACACATCATTCCACTTGAACTCAAGTCCTAAAATAAACTGGATCAGGAGAATTGTTTAATAACGGAGGTGACTTGGCCATGATTCTTGAAATAGCTTTGACAAACTTACTAAAAATTGAATCAATGCAGAAAGCTTACTAGTTGGAATTCAGAATGACTGACTGAAGAAGAGACTGGGCAAAACTCATGATCCGTTGCTGACAAAGCAACCTACATAGAGGATACAGAGCCCTAGAGTCTCAACTGCTACAAATTCCTGAGCAGAAATTGTAGCTGGAAACAGGTCCCCTTACCCTAATAAAAAAGATGTTATTCATCTCAGCCTTATACTAAAAAATATTTTATAATCACTGATATGGTAACACAGTAAATATTAAGAAATAAGGGCATATAAAGAAATATATAAGCAAGAAAGAATAGCATTCTTGTAGTTTAGTGAATATATTATTATAGAATAGTAAGGGATTTATTTATTGACAGAGGCATAAATAAACTGAATGACATAATTCAATGTTTTAAAAATCCAGTGTTTTGTGTATATCTTCTTACTGATTAGACTCCTCTACCCAAAAAAGTAAAAAATAATAGGCCGAGCTCTTAGGCAGTTTCCCAAAAACCTAGAAGTTCACACATTTTATGGTATCAAATTATTAGCATATTATTTACATACTTTCCCAATACATAAAACATGCAAAATAAAATCAATTAACAGATAATTTTACCTCTATGCCTACTATTTGCTTCCTAGCACACTCCTTATCAGAAGTTGAACACAAAAAGTATTCTTCTGTTTCTCCAGAATGCTCTTTTTTCTTTTTTTCAGCTGGCCGGCATGGGGGAGGATTGCTCTATCTTTATGCCTCGGGAATTGATAAATATTTTCCAACATCAAGAGTCTGTGTCTTCATGATTTTTCAATAACCCTCTCAACCAAGGTCAAGATGACCCTTCTGGACAATTTAAATCTAAACGCATCTTTAGTAAATGAACTATTTTACTTTGACTTAACAGCAATTGCAGAAGTTTGACAACTGTTTTTTCCCATCCCCTATCTGAGAAGATTCAGTGCTTAACTCTTTTGAGTTTTATTGTCTGCAAGGAAAAAATAATAAAGTTTTGTAAAATACAAAAAGCATCTGGATACAGCACTGGTATGGCAAACATGAAAGTTCAAACACAAATTTGGTAAAATGTATACAAAAGGAATAAAATAGCCACTCGGGTGCAGTCGATAAATTCAGGTACATATTTTCCCCCTTATTGATTCTGGGGAAAAAAATTATTTTCAGAACTTAAAAAAAGCTAGAGCTGGAAAGAGAGTATGCCCAGACAATGAAAGGCAAATGAAAATTAGCGAGATACCACTAAAAAGAAGTTAAGCTACAAAGTGAAAGAAACAAATAATGAAAGAAGAAAACTTTAAATAAGGAAGAAATAAGCAGACGAGTTCTAAGGTCTCTTCCCTGGAGAGAGGAAAAATAAAAGAAAAACAGACGTGACACTTTTATGAAGTATACAGTCAACCGGAAGCAAAGGCATATTTAAAAGACTGTGAGCCCAGGAAACAATCTCAGTTTCAAGGGTGACCATGAATATATGGCAATAGCATGTCTTAGAATTCTAATTATACATTACTCAGCTTTCAAAAAAGATACAATGTGAAAATAAATCATTATCAATGAAAATGATAGTATTTAACTTTCATTACATGGTAAAAATCTGCTTTTACATACTGTATTATACAGCTGAGAACAGCTGAAAAAAAATAATTCAAAGGAAATAAAGTTTCATATAAATTAATAACATCAGGTAGACTTCTATAACAGTTTAAAAGAAGCTAATAAGATAATTAATAGGACAATTAAAAAAACACAGAAATAAAATGAGCATCTATCTCAAAGTATAAAAAGCATTGATTTCTTCCTATATTTAATGACAATAAGAACAAAAAACATTCAAAAAAGAAACTGCACTGTACTAAAAAATTCTGTTGAAGCACATTTTATCCTTAAAACAGAGACTTTCTGCTGAAAACACAGGGAAGAACACAGCTATCATTAACTTTTATTTCTTACATTAACCCAACATGAAATCATATCAGATCAATTCAAGAACTCTTCTTAAAACAGCCCCTTATGACACACTATGATCTTGCATTATATCAGAAAAGCTAATACAACTTATCTTGGATTGGCCCTAAATTTTCACAAATTGACATATGCCAAAGATTGCCCTAAGGGCTCAACTGGGAGCAAATTAAGTTATTACTGTAGTTAAGAGAATCTGAAAGTGTCAAGGAAAAAAATCTCCGTAGGAAAAAAATCTGCTACAGAGAAACAGAAGAGTCTTCTGATAAAACAAAGATCTGTAAAAATGAGAAGAGACTGGGCTGGGAGAGGTAGGAAGTAATGTTATTAAGCAAAAGAGCAGGTTTGAGATACAGCAGTTTCAGCTTACTCAAGAACACCTAGAAAACAGGCTTAGTGAGATGTCACAACCATTCCCACTTCCCACCACATTTACATGTTATCAATGACAGAATCCCCTCTCTACTTTGACAACAATATACAAAATAAACAAATGAAAATCTATCTTATGAAAATTTCATATTTTAACAACAATATATTCAACAATGAATAAATACATGGCTCTGTGGGGACAGGTATTGTTTAAAATCATACTGTCTAGCTCTTCCGTCATATCTACCATATGTAAAACTGGAGAAAGAGACTCAAGATGACAGAGAACACTGCTCCCTGCAGAATAAATCTAGGTTAAATTTTAAAATATTTGTTTTTCTTATGTAATAGAAACAGTAGAGATAGTAAGCTTAGCCAATTAAAAATATAATGTGCATGTAATAACTTGTTTGGATAGTTGTCTATACCATTCAAAAATATATATCTTAATACTAACAGTTTTAAGAAATTAAAAACAGATAAATTGTCGAACTGGATCAGTTCATAAAGTAAATTATATAGTGTACATACTTTAGTATAATACAAATATACACTAGTTCTGCTAATTAGAACTTGTTGATTCTTTAAAACATTTGATTCATTACATCAATCTATTATTAAAGAAGGGAGGGAGGAGAAGGAGAGAGAGGAAGGAGGGGGGAAAAAGGAAGTCTCTATCATACTATCTCTTAAAGGATTATAATTTTCAATAATGTATCAGCGATTTCTGTAACACTTCCTTTAAAGGTAAGAACTTTTAAGAAACTCAGTCTATATGGTTCACCCTGCCCAAATTATACCTAGAACATCAACTGCACTTCCTCCTCATCCTTCCCACATACATTTTTATCTCTCTCTCTCTCTCTCTCTCCCTCCCTCCCTCCCTCTCTGCTCTCTTACTTTCCACTCTCTCTCCCTCCTCTCCTCCTCACACACACAATGTGTTTAATTATTAGTCCAAAATGAGGTAGTCCAAAAAAGACTGCCTAGAGAAGTGGTAGAAAGAATAAAAACATGCATTGAGTTAAATAAGTCAAAGAGCCATATCATTTATTGGCTACATTCCCCAAACCATTCTTGTTTCAGATAAACCAATTGTGTCAGGTCTGGACAGGTGTGGCTCCAAAATCTCATAAAGAGTACTTCCCTACTAGTATTATGGGCAACAATGGGGGAAGGAAACAATCCCAGTCTTAAACTGTGCAAAAAGCACAGGTCTAGGTGTTTCAAAGGTTTATATGTCATTGTACCTCTCTACAGATACCAGCTTGAATGAAGCATCTCAGTGATTACAATTTTCTTCAATGAACATTCCAAATCCACAGGTAGAAGAATTAAACACCATGCAGAGCCAGGTTGCAATTTAACCTACAGTTCGACCAGAGTTTTAGTTTCAGATCATAGCTACTCATATAACTGGACAACATTTGGATCTATGTTAGTCCATGTGTAGTAGAGTTCATGGGTGCTCACATAAATTTTGATTCAAAACTCTTGAGAAACTATAGTTGATCTCATCTTCTGTATCACGTCAAAAAAAAAAAAAAACACTGCCTTCACTAGCATCCTTTGGAACAAAGTTCACCTGGGGTAGATCTAGGCTAAATTGAATCCCCAAAGTCTGACCTATAATAAACTATGCTTCAGAAACCCAATGTATCTTGATTATTTCCACGTAATAAAAGCCATTAAGGGGAAGAAAAAAGTAGGTGTTTGTTTCATTTGGAAAACTTGACAATCATGTTATTAGATAATGCATGTATCAGTTACCAAAATTTTGCTTTATCACAAAAGTGGAGATTTATACTAGAATTAACCCGAATATGAAATCTATTTTTTATCAAAGTATAAATTATAAAGCTATAATTTGGTTCAGTGCAAACAAAATTACTTTGCTATCTTTTACAACTGTGTAATTAATTTGATAAATATTAACTCTTTGGGGAAGAGCTCCACTACACAAGTTTCTTTTTAAAACTTTGTTTAAAAGTAACCTTTAACAAGTTAAGAAAACAAAGTAAAGAAGATCCTAAATCAATGTTACCAAATCTATTCTTATTACAAATGGTGATATAGACAACCTGATTTAAGAAATTAAAAATTTCTACAATTAAATACTATAGGCCTACTTCATTTTACTTTAGCAAAAATATTACTGAACGATGTACCACTGAAAAGATAATTACAATAAATATTTCCCTAATCCCAACCAAAATTTTACACTCAAATGGAATACAATTTAAATTACAAATACCAGAACGAATAAAAGACAGAAACATATATTATACATGAACTTCACAGCCCACCTTTCTTCTTGACTGGCATTCTTGGGTCTTTCCACTGCCACAGGATTCAAGATCTCTTTTCGGGTCTCAGCTTGATCGAGCTGGATTGAGGCCAAGAGCCAGGTAACTGTTGCAAACCACTTCACTGTTCAGTTCTGAAATCCAGGCTGAATCTTCTACTTCAGATAAAGAAAATAATGTTGTGTTTTTTTCCACAGCTAAACTTTTTATACACTGACCACACAGTTCAGAGAAAAATAGTTTAAGTTTTTCAGGTTTTTCAATCTTTATAAAATATTTATTCTGTTTTTTAAAGAAGAGCTGAGAAAATTATTGTAAGCATAGAAAATGTTATCAAAGCTCCTCTTCAGGCAGCGACATTTTTGGAAGTTCAATGACTAACTCAATTAAGGCACAAACCAAATTTAGACAGTTGTCTCATTACTTTATACATGACCAAATTCAAAGATGAACGGGATGATAATAAAGTTCCTCAAATTTTAGAAAAAATTTAAGCCCTCCTCCCCCCCAAAAAAGAAATACTTTTAAAAACCTCTTTGACTCTGATCTCTAAAAAGGTGGGTGAGTTTGAACAGTTTTCTGGGGCAGAAGACAGACTGAAAGGCCCCTTTCTATTTACTGGACCAGAAGTTCCAGATCTCACCACCTCAGTAAGACAGGATCCAGCTTGCTGTCACTTTCATTTTTTTTTTTTCTTCTGTGCTCTCCAAGCCCCCCAGGCTTGATCCTTAATGCCCCTCTGATTCTGATCCTCCCATGTATTAACCGAGAGGATTGAAAAGAAGGAAAGCAATCCCTTGGCATGGAGACATTAAAGTGACAGTGCTACTCAATGGGCACTTGATGCAGGATGAGTTGGCGAAGCAGATTTCTTCACACTGGAGTCATTCACATCATGCCATCTCCTCGCATCCAAGCAGCTCTCTATCCAGCGAGGAAAAACACTGAGACTGTTAGAGAGGAGAAGCCAAACCTTCCCCCAAAGGTGTTTTCAGAGACGCTGTAGTAGTATTAGGCGTGTAAGCAAAAGCTATGCAAACGGTCCACGATTTCCTAAATGAGAGAGTGCAGCTGCTTGGCTTCCACATCCACCCTTTCTCTCAATTTCTCTCCAAACTATCCACCTTCGTTCTGCAGAAAAAACAAGAAATCTCTCTGCCACCGCTGGCCACCCCTGCCCACACCCCGTTCTTTTATAGAAGAGCACTGAAATGTCCTGCACCCTCCACGCGATGAAGCGTTTCCTCAGGCAGGAGAAACAGCAGCACTAGAAATTATATAACTCTCGAATTTGGCTTCTCTAAGACACGGAGACTGGAGGGTCGGGGGTTGACGGTTTGGGAGATACTGCTGGGCATTTAACGTGCACGAAAGAGCGCCAGGCCTCCGCGCAACGCCCCCCGCCTCGAAACACCAGCTGACAAGGGGTCTTCCCAAGGGCTAGGGGGCAAATTTCCCTCCGGTCCCTTTCCAAGCGGGCGAAAGGATGGAATATGAAGGGACTAAAGACCGGGAAAAGGAGTCAGACGGCAGCGAAGGGAGGCTAGTCGAGGCTGCTCTGACGGCTCTAGGCAGCCGCTTGGGGGCTGTGAGGAGGAGGTGTCCGAGAAACTGGAGCCATAACACACCGGCCAGGTCAGAGGGGCGAGCTCCCTCAAGGAGTGAAAGGGGCGGGCAGCTAACGGAGCCGCCCTGAGGACAGGAAGGCGCGCAGCAACATTCTTAGGCTCGGACCGCCCCAACCTCCCCTCAGGATCGCAGAAGGGAGAGATATGCTGACAAATAGCAGGAGGAGGAAACGCAGGGCTGGCACGGGGGGCGGGCCCACAGGCATCTGGACCTCTTCGAAACCAATGAGTGGACGTAGTTTCTGGACTCCACGTCCAATCACAGCCAGGATGGAGGGCGCGGCTTTTGACTGAGTGGGGGAGGGTCCAGGCTGCAGGCGAGAGGCAAGAGCCTTGAGTCCCCACCACTTCCCGCCCAGGGCGTTCTGGGTCCCCGCCCACCCGCGAGTCACGTGGGCAGCCAAAATGGCGGCGCTCGGGCGTGGGGCTGCTGGTGTGGTACCGGTGGGACCTGGGGAAGCGCAGAAGGTAGGCGAAAACCCAACTTGCTACGAAACGTAATTTCTGCAGTCTCAAAGTGTTGGCGGACTCTTCTGACATGATGAATGTGAAGAGGATTTGAAACGCTGAAGAGAACAGCCCCCAAGTCCATGCAGGGAGAACTCGAATAAATCCCCTTTTGCTATGGAAAGAGGTGGAGAGGAAGTAGACCTAAAGTCTTCTCTTGCCTCCGGGCCTTTGCACAAGTCTTTCTTTCAACTTGGAATACTTCCCCCAGTCCCTCCCCAGCCCCTGCCAAAATCTCTTCTTTAGGTTATTCGTTTAAATGTCACTTCCTCCGGGAAGCCTTCCCACACTTCCTCTCACTAGATTAAATTTGGCTTTCTTTTGTTTCTTTATGGCACCCTCATTCTCCGTTTAAATTCCCTGCTTTTTTGGTCCTGGCCTTTCTCAAGGTTGAGGGTTCCTGAGGACATTGACGATATCTTAATTAGCCGGGAGCTGGCATGTACCAGGTACTCCGTAAATGATGACGAAAGTTGAATAAAATTCTGAAGGTCAGGTGAAATGATATACATAGAGGCACTGCAGAATCGTAAAGTGGTTTGCAAACTATAAACTGACATAAATGCACTCTTACTGGTATAAGCATGGTGACCAGATTAGTGGCCTTGGACTAGTTAATTTTTAGGTGAAATGTTGATTATAGCAAAATCTTTACATTTCAGTAAATGTAGAAGTCTTTCTGACAGTTACTTAGTTTTTATCTTTGCTTTAGTAAGGGGAGTGTAATGAAAGCAATCGCTTCTTTATTTTTACAGCGCCTTGTGAAGACTAGGCACTCAATAAATATTTGCTATCCTGTTTTCAGTATTTCATTATTTACTGTCTCAGGCTTTCAAGAGAGACAGAGGATAAAGATCATTGTCAACAAGCAGCTACTGTTTCCATCTCCCCACCTGAAGAGATACAGCAGGGAGAACTAGAGCAGGGAGAGCAGGTATGGCCTGGCTACTTTCTTGGAATGAGAAAGGGGGAAACTAGTAAACAACAACTCAGTATCTCAGTAAGTTATCCTTCTAAACTAAGTCCTAAGGCAAGTCAGCCTTTCTGAACCTCAGTTTTCTCATCTGTAAAAGTAGAGATGATCATTATCCCACGAGTTTCTCAAGTTATTGTATGAATCAAAAAGCCACTTTCTAACAAATAATAAGAGCTTAGTAAATGTTGATTGCATCACTAACATTTAGTATGTGGAAACAGATTACATAGTACCTGGCACATGACTAGACTCTAAATTTTTTTAAATCTGAATCTGTAGAATTTTATAAGGTTTTATTCAATATTAATATCATTAGCTATTATGGTTCTGGAATTTTGTGTTTTCTAGGATATCGAGATGGCAACACATACGCGTAGTCAGCCCAGTCTTCTAGAAGATGCAAAGCTCAGAAGACCAATGATCATCGAAACCATAGAAAAAAATTTTGAATATCTTAGAAAAGAAAAGTAAGGGAGAGACACATCCAGACTGAAAGTCAATAACTTTGTTTAGAGATCTTTTGTATTGCCGTTGTTTCTGAGGAGTGTCTTAAGATCCTATTAACTGTATTGAGTTGGTTATGAAGAAAGCTTATTTAAAAAAAAAAAAACTGGAGGGAAAGACGGACAGATGAAAATTGTGGTTTGTTGGAATATTTGGGATTGTGGATAATTTCTTTTGCTTCTTAAAAAAAATGTCCAATTATTGCTGAAACATTATTTGTGCAATAAATATTTGTAATTAAAAGTAATTAGAAAACAGTGGAGGGGAGGTACTTATACTTAATTGATGAGCATTTGTAATTAAAATCAGTTATTTGTGCAATAAATATTTGTAATTAAAAGTAATTAGGAGAAAACAGTGGAGGGGAGGTACTTATACTTAATTGATGAGCATTTGTAATTAAAATCAGTTTAGGATTGATTATCTTGGCCACAGTACTGAGTACAGCAAAAAGGAATACAGATTCTATGGTGTACATTAGTCTCACATCATTTTGACTTTTAGATTAATAGAGCTCAAGAATAAAGTTAAAGGACAGTTGATCTTGAACTTCAGAAGTTTCTGGATTTAGGTGTGAATCAGAATAACTAAAATTAAGTCTACTGGATCTCTTTAGATGAAGTTTTGAAAATCCTGGATAAATCTTAAATGTATCTGGATTAATTCAGAAATAATTATTTTCTAGAAGTTGTAACCAAATCTAAACAGCTTTTTTTTTTTTTTAGATGACCTTAAGCAAATTAATTTTAGTAGCAAGAAAGCATTCTTGCATTTAGGTAGCTCATAAAATTTGTCTACATTGGAACATACATATTTATTTCTGGCCAAAATTTATTCTTTCTTAAAAAGAGCTTCATTTTAGCTGGCTGGTTAGCTCACTTGGCCAGAGTGTGGTAACACCAAGATCAAGCATTTAGATTTTGTATCAGCCAGCCACCAAAAAAAAAAAAAAAAAAAAAGGAAAAGGGAACCACCCTAAATATTCTCAAAAAGAGAATTATATTCTCCCAATAGAATACAGATTCCATCAGGAGTGGAATTTGTTGTTGTTGTTCTCTTCCCCATACTTGCCACCTACAAAATACACTATAGTAAGTGCTCCAGAAATATTTGATGTCAAGTAAATATGTAGTAACAACTATCCAGGAAAGGATATATCCATTAGGAGAATATTATGTTGAATTTTAATTTTTCTCTGTTTCTCCTATTAGCTCCTTAAATATATATGGAACAGTGTTCTTTGGAACAACAGCTGGTTTCTCTGGAATACTGGCAAACTTCATTTTCAGACACTGCTTCAAGGTTAAACACGATGCTTTGAAGACATATGCATCATTGACTATACTTCCATTTTTGTCTACTATAATTACTTACAAGCTCTTTGTAACTGATGCTTTGTATTCAGGTAAATTTAAGTCCATTAATGTATAATGTTATGTCTAAGTAAAGTTCCTTATTAACATATGCTAATAATTCTTTCTTATATTTGTATATTGCTTTATCGCTTACAAAGTACCTTCCCATATACATGGGTACTTCAAAAAATTCATGAACCAGAAAAAAAAACTTCATGGAAAAATGGAATTAAAAGATAATATGAATCTTTTCACGAATTTTTTGAAGTGTCTTTGTATTGTCCTATTTGATCCTCATGACAATTTTCCTGATTGGGCAGAGCAAGTAGTATTGTCCCTTTTTTATAGATAAGCAATCTAAACTGAGGCATATTCAAGTACACTAAGAAGCAACATAACATACTAGGAAAAGAACAAGCTTTGGCATACTACCCACATGATCTCAGATCCTGCCTCCCACTACTTAAGTTTTGTGACATTGGACAAGTCATTTATCTCTGAGGCTGTTGTCTTATCTGTAAATTAGGACTAATAGTACTTCTCACAGGATTGTTCTGATAATCAAAAGATACTGTATGTTAAATGCCTAACACAGTATCTGGCATATTATAGATTACTAATGTTATTTCTTGCCTCACTTACCTTAAGTTATATAGCTAATAATTGGTGGAGGCTCTATCCCTTGTTCACTCTTCAGGTCACTGCTTAAATATCTGTTCCCCAGGGAAACCTTCTCTGACACCCTAGTGGTGGGTTAGGTTTCTAGGTACATCCTCTATACATTTTACCTTCAAAGTATTGTGCACGCTTATTTATTTAAATATTTTTCTAATGTCTTTCTTAACCACTAGACTGTTCAGGTCAGAGATCAAGCCTTTCTTATGCAACACAGTATCCCTAATACTGAGAACATGCCTGATACATAGTAGGCAATAAAAATGTAATAACCTAGTATCCAATTATTTGAACTGCTACTTTAGTATACTTATTATAAAATTGCTTCTATAACCACATATGTAAAAGGTAGTTATCCGTATGGTAAAGTGTAATGTAATCATTTGTAAAACATGCTGCATTTCCCTGTTATTACCATAGATTTTGAATACTTAATACTGTTTCACTGTGGCTGAGGACAGTGCAGGTAACTACTCAGACACAACATTTTCTTAATAGTTTTTATCCTGAGTTTGAAAGGGAGACCAAATTTACTTTTGTTTTCCAGGTAATATAAGCAGGGAAAATTGTGTTCTGAGAAGTTCACTGACTGGCTTAGTATGTGGTGTTTTTTATCCCAGTGCTTTGGCTTTTTCTAGAAATGGACGACTGGCAGTCAAGTAAGTCTGTCTACTCATTTCTTTTCTTCCTTTTTTTCCTCCCTTTGTTCCTGTTAATATACTCTCCTTATTCTTTAGATATCAATGAAATATTTTAATCAAAATATAGTAGTTTGGTATTTCAAATAGCTAACTTTTAACCTTTTCGCTGTCTACGTGATAGATTTAGAATGGAAATTATCAGGTTAGTAGAAAACAGCAAACTTGATGGGATATATATCCAGGAGAAGTGACTAACTCTTTTTCCTTTTTAGGTATCATACTGTTCCACTGCCACCAAAAGGAAGGGTTTTACTCCACTGGCTTCTGCTTTGTCAAACAGAGATTAAAGCAATGGCAGTTCCTCTAATCTTTCAGATAATTTTTGGAGTATTCAATGGTCTACAACATTACGCAGCATTTGAAAGGACATACAAGAAAACTGTACATGAAGATTAACCAAAGAATGAATGGATACTGACTCAAGGGATTTTTATGATGAGGACTCGGGCATTGCTGAAAGAGTTAAAAGTAACTCTGGACAGACAATTTGTTTCTGTCCCTTATGCCTGGTATATAGCAGATACTCAACAAATATGCAGTAATTAAATAAACAAATGTACATTTTATTTTTCTTTCTTCATTGTATGTTTATTTTGCCTGGTATATAACAGATGATAAATATTCAGTAATTCAATAAATGTAAATGTAACAAATGTAAGTTTCATCTTTCTTTCCTCGTTGTATATGGAAATTAGTTTGGGACCTTAAGGTCTGTTCTATGCAGTCATATACAAGTATTCATTCTTCAAACATTTATTAAGCACCAGCTGTATCTCAGGCACTGTGTTACACATAATAAGAAATAGTCTTTACCCAGAAGAAAGGCACAATTAGAGAAGGAATGAGAAACATGAACACATAGTTTGAGAAGTATGCATATAATCCTGTGGGGGCACTGAGGGTGTGGCTGTTAACTTAGGCAGAAAGCGAAGTTATGGGGAAAAAAGTGACATTTGAGCTTTTTTTTTTTTTTTTTTTTTTGACTGGTAAAGGGATCACAGCCCCTGGCTCTTTTCCGTTTGCACCACACTCAGCTAGTGAGCCACGGGGCTGGCCCACATTTGAGCTAAATTTTGAAGGAGGAATTAGAAGTTCATAAGAAAGCAAGATATGGAAATAATATATAGTGTGTTCCTCTACTGTAAACTAACTCAATATATTTAATTTTCTTCTTACTTACAAATTATCCTTGTTGTGCAGTCTGTTTGTTGGCCACTGGTAGGTCCTGGATCCAAACTCTTGACCTTGGTGTTATAATTCACTGTGCACTTTAAAGAACATTTATTGAGTGCCTATTTGCCATGCATTAAGATAGGCACAAGGGTACAGAGAGTCAGTCCCTGCCCTCAAGAAGCTTCTAATCTAAAGAGTTCACAGTGTGCTTCCTTAGAGTCTGCTGAAGCATTTCTAAAATACACATTTATCTTAGTTCAGGAAATGAACACTGTTTGATGGGCAGAATAAGTTGCAGAATGGAACCACACAGCTTATTCTCCTTGTCCTAATCATATTCATTTTGAGATTAAAGACTTGGTAATCTGGGAAAACAACAAGGTTGACCTATGTTCACCTTCCCTGCCACCTGAAAGTTGAATAGCTTTGTACCTTATGCCATGACTTCAAATTGTCTTTTCTTAGATAAAAAGTCTGGCAAGGCAATCTATATTTTCCTTTGGCTTTGGGAAACAGTATTTGACAAAGTATAGGGAGCCTGAAAGGAGAAATTAAGGAAACCTTGGTATTCTGGGCCTGAGTTAAAAGGTGAAGTTTAGGTGAACCACAGTGAAGAAAGACAACAAGGACCTAGAAGCAAGATAGTGCAAAGTACAGCCTGGAGCTCCACTCAAAGATCAAATTCTGGCTTCCCTACTTAGAGGTAGGACGGCTTTGAACAAATCACTTCCACTCTCTGTACTTCAGTTTCCTCATTTGTAAAATGAGGAATAAAAATTGTACTCATCCTCATAGTGTTGCGAGGGTTAAATTAATTATGTAAATCAAAACAGTGCCCAAGTCATAGGAAGTCTGTATGTGTTAGCTGCTGTCTTAGTCCACTCAGGCTGCTGTAACAAAATACCATTGAATGGGTGTCTTATAAACAACAGAAGCTGATTTCTCACAGTTGTGGAGGCTGGGGAGTCCAAGATCAAGGCACCAGCAGATTTGGTATTCAGTGAGGTCCTGCTTTCTGATTCACAGATGGTACCTTCTTGCTGTGTCCTCACATGAAAAGAGCAAGACAGCTCTCTGGGGCCTCTATTATAAAGGCACTAATCTCATTTATGAGGGCTCTGCCCTCATGATCTAATCACTTCCCAAAGACTCCACCTTCTAATACCATCACGTTGGGGATTAGAATTTCAAAATATGAATTTTGGGGAGACAAATAGGCCATAGCAGCTGCCATCATTGTTGATATTACTGCATATCAACTATGGTGGGTTTTTCCTAGCCTGTAGTTACCAGTCTAGCACTATCCTTATGAAAGATTAAAAGGAAGCACAGCAAAGAGAATTCACAAGATATCTTTCATTTGAATAAATATGTACTCACTTATTTGGCTAATATTTATTCAACATCTATTGTATGATAGCTATCAAATACCACATGTTGGGTAAGTTACCTAACCTTCCTGACTGTGTTTCCTGTTAAAACATATTAAGAACTTCTTTGTAGTCTGGTTATAAAGATTAAAGTACATAGAAACATACCATACCCATACCATACCTGGCATGTAGGAGTTGCTCAATAAACATGTTTTCATTGTCTGTTTGTCCTGATATGTGAATAATAATGAATAAGATATGGTCCCTATCATGAGAACTTGCCTTTATACTTGCCTCTTCTCCATTTCCTCCAAATTCTTTCACCATGTGATTTTCCCCACTTTCGTGTTGTATCACCTTACATCGCATTGCTTGCATTGTATTGTATTGTTTTGATTTTCTCCCTGCTTTTGCACAATTGCATTATCTTGCATTATCTATTCAGTATTTGAATTTCTAAGTTTAAGCAGTAATCTAAAAATGAAGAAACGGTTTTCTACGGATGTGATTGAATTTTACAGAATTCGTTCACTTACCTTCCTGAGCCTCATTTTAAGAAAAGCAATTCTTTCAAAAGATACATAGCCCATATTCCCCTGGCCTCATCATCCTATCCCTACAAAGACAATCACACTAGCATTAATAAACATGAATAATGGAATCTTGGTAGCCCTGAACTCCACCAGCTTCACTATAGGAACAAACCCCCCCACCAAGTCTGCCCAAGATTAAACAGCAGAAGAAAAGATTAGTGAACCTAAAGACACAGCAATAAAAACTATTCATAATAAAACTAAAAAGAAATGAACCTTGCATTAATGAGTGGCTTATATACTTGTAATTAAAGTCATCCTAGGGAGGGAGAGGCAGAAAAAAATTTTTTTTTGAAGTATTAGTGACTGAAAATTTACCAAATTTGGTAAAAACTATAAAGCCAAAGATTCAAGAAGCTCAATGAACCCTAAGCAAAATGAGTACGAGAAAAACTACCCCTAAGTAACATGATCAAATCAAATTGCTTAAAATTAGTGATAAAAAGAAAAATCTTAATAGAAACCAAAGAAACACATTTCACACAGAGAAACTATAAGAATGACAGCAATCTTTTCATCAGTAACAATATAAGCCAGAAGACAGTAGAGCAAAATTTTTTAAATACTGACATTTAAAAGAATGTCAACCTAGAATTCTGTACACAGCAAAAATATCTTTTAAAAACTAAGGCTAAATACTGAGAGTGATGTCAGCAAAATGGCAGAATAGAAAGCCCTAGACATCCCTTCCTTCATGGAGACAGATTTAACAATACATAACCAAATGCCTCTGTGAGAAATCCAGAAACCAGTTAAAAGATTTCTGCACCCTAGATGAGCACAAAGCCAACTGCATCAAAGCAGGGTAGAAAAATGTCTGGCACTTTTGCCAGAAACCTTCCCACCCACTACCCACTCCCAGTACACACTGTACAATTAGGAGGAAACTGCCAACTCCTACATTCTACAGGAAATATATAAGTCCAATGTTCTGCCATTTAGGGCATTTGGGGGGTCTGCCCAAGGCACTGTTTTCTGTCTTGCCTGAATCCAACCACTGCCAGAAATGAGGTGCCAGGTTGGGGTTTCTGAGAACAAAGATGATCAACATGCAGCAGAGTCTGCAGTACTATAGAAAGACACTAGGAAGAACTCCAGTACCATAGCTTACTACAGTCCCAGAGAGGCCACATTATCACAGACAGATACCAGAATAGAAGCCCACAAACCTCCTCAAGCCCAGAAAGAATTTATCCCCAGGAAAGGATTGAGAGGTCTCCAGAATCTCTAGTTGGGTTGAATGGAGAAAGTTCTTCCTACACAGAACCAGACCCCAAAGTCTGGGAGAGTCAGTTAATTCTTCGAATTTCAAAATCTAAAGAGAAATAGCAAGACATACAAAGAAACAAGAAAACATGACATATTTAAAGGAACAAATTAAATCTCCAGAAACCAACCCTTAAAAAAGGAGATATATGAATTACCAAAGAATTAAAAATTACTGTCATAAGGATGTTCAATGAACTAAGAGAGCACAAAGACAATTAAACAAAATCAGAAAAATTGTGCATGAACAAAATGAAAATATCAACAAAGGGGTAGAAACTATGAAGAAAAACCAAATAGAAATTCTGGATTTGAAAAATACAATAACTGAATTAAAAATTTCACTAGAGGGATTCAACAGCAGACTTGATCACACAGAAGAAAAATTCAGCAAATTCAAAAACAAGACTATCAAAATTACCAAGGCAGATGAGCAAAAAGAAAAAAGAATGAAAAAATAAATAAATAAAGAGAGACTAAAGGACTTTCAGGACACATCGAGCAAAACAACATACATTTTACGGAAGTGCCATAAGGAGAAGAAAGAAAGGCCCCAAACTTGTGAATCTCTTGTGAAGAAATGGCCCAAAACTTCTTAAATCTGAGGAGATAAATGAACATACAAATTCAAGAAGTTCAAAAAATTTAAGTAGGATAAATCTAAAAAGACTTACACTGAGACATGTCATAATCAAACTGTCAAAAAGTCACAGACAGGGAGAATCTTGAAAACAGCAAGAAAAAAGTGACTCATCACATGTAAGGGAGTTACTATTAGATTATCAACAGATTTTTCAGCAGAAACCTTGCAATCTAGAAGGGAGTAAAATGATATATTCAAAATACAAGAAGAAAAAAACGACCAATCAAGAATACCGGACACAGAAAAAGTGTTCTTCAAAAATGAAAAACAATAATAATAATTTAAGATTTTCCCAAATAAACAGAAGTTGAGGGAGTTCATCTCCAGTAGATCTGTCCTACAAGAAATGCTTACGGGAATCCTTCAAGTTGAAGCAGAAGGATAATAAAGAACAACACAAAGACATACAAAAATATTAAACTCCCTGGTAAAGGTAAACAGACAAATATAGAATTCTGTAGTATGGTAGTGTAGGTGTGAGCTACTTTTAAATCTGGTATAGGATTTTAAAAACAAAAGCATAAAAAGTAATCACAAATCTATGTTAATGGGTATATAATATTAAAAGAAGTAATTTCCGTCATCAAAAACACAAAGGGGGAGAGCAGAGAGAGATGTAAAGGATTAAAGAAGTTATACAAAACTGAAGTTGTTATCAGTTTGTTTATTTATGTATTTGTTTGTTTTAAGGAGGATATGCCTATTTTATTTGCACACAAGTTATTTGCATATCTACAGGTCTATTTTTAATTTCTTTTTGTACAAGACAAAGTAAAGTATTTAAAATTTTATAATTTATTTTACCATTTGGGGTAATGAGTATATAAGGATAAAAACGCCTCCTGTTAACACAGCCAATTTAAAAACATTTTAAATGTTTTAAACATTTTCTCTTCATCATCAGTGAAATATGCCTAAGTTGTTATTAGTTTAAAATATTGTTACAGCTTTAAAATGTTTTATGTAACTGCAATGATAACCACCAAAAAAAATCTACAGAATGTATAGAAAAGGAAATAAAAAAGGACTCAACATTTCACTATAAAAAAATCAAAAAAAACACAAAAGTCAACAAAGAAAGGAGGGACAAAAAAGCTACAAAACATAGAGAAAACAATAAAATGGCAATAGTAAGTCCTTCCCTATCATTAATTACTTTAAATGTAAATGAATTAAACACACCAATTAAAAGACATGTATTGGATGAATGGATTAAGAAAAAAGCAAAACCAAGATCCAACTATGTGCTCTCTACAAGAAACTCACTTAAGATCTAAAGACACACACAGGCTAAAAACTGAAAGGGCAGAATAAGATATTCCATGCAAACAGGAACATAAAGAGAACAGGGTGGCTATTCTTACAGCAGACAAAATAGACTTTAAGACAAAAACTGTCACAAGAGACAAAGAAGGGCATTATATAATGGTGAAAGAGTTAGTTCACCAGGAAGATATAACAATTATAAATATTTCTGTACATAACATTAGAGTTCCCAAATATATGAAGCAACCAAGACTGAATAATGAAGAAATAAAAAACTGACCAGATCTATAAATAGGGAGGAAATCAAGTCATAGTAAAAAATCTCCCAACAAAGAAAAGCCCAGGATGATATGGCTTCACTGAAGAATTCTACAAACATTTACAGAACTATTAACACAAATTCTCCTCAAACTCTTCCAAGGAATTGAAGAAGAGGGAACATTCCCAGACTCATTCTATGAGACCAACATTACTGATACCAAAACCAAAGACAAAATAAGAAAACTATAGACAAATAACCTTGACAAATAGTGATACAAAAATCTTAAACAAAATACTAGCAAACTGAATTTAACAGCATATTAAAAGGATCATACACTATGACAAAGTAGGATTTATACCTATTATGCAAGGATGGTTCAACATAGGAAAAATCAAAAAAGATAATATGACATATTAACAAAATGAAGGATAACTACATGATCATTTTCAATCATACACTATGACAAAGTAGGATTTATACCTATTATGCAAGGATGGTTCAACATAGGAAAATCAAAAAAGATAATATGACATATTAACAAAATGAAGGATAACTACATGATCATTTTCATTGACACAGAAAAAGCAGTTGACAAAATTTAACACTCTTTCATGGTTTAAAACAACCCAAACATTTAAACTAAGAAACTACCTCAACATAATAAAAGCCATATAGAGAAAGCCCACTCTAGCATCATACTAAATGATGAAAGACAGGGAATTTCTAAGCCAAAGCCATTAGACAAAAAAAAAAAATAAGGAAGAAAGAAATAAAAGACATACAAATTTGCAAAAAAAAAGAAAAAGTAAAATTACCTGTTTACAGATGACATGGTCTTAAATATATAAAATCCTAAAGATTTTGCACACACCTGTGTGTGCGCACACACACACAAACAAATGTTACAATGAATAAACAATTTCAGCAAAGTTGCAGGATACAAAATCGACATACAAAAATCAGCTTTGTTTCTGTACACTAACAATGACCACTCCAAAGAAAGTTAAGAAAGCATTCCCACTTACAATAGCATCTAAAAGGATAAAATATTTAGAAATAAGCTTAACCAAGGAAGTGAAAGACTTATATGCTGGAAACTACAAAACAATGTTAAAAGAAAACAAAAATACAAATAAATGGAAAGACATTCCATGCTTCAATATTGGAAGACTTAAAATTGTTAAAATGGCCATACTACCCAAAGCTATCTACAGATTCAATGCAATCCCTAACAAAATCTCAATGGCATGTTCCACAAAAATAGAAAAAAAATCCTAAAATTCATATAAAATATCAAGGACTCCAAATACCTTAAACAATCTTGAAAAAGAACAAAGTTGTAGGCCTCACACTTTCTGATATCAAAAGATACTATAAAGTAATAGTAATTAAGATGTTGTGATACTGGCATAAAAATAGATATATAGACCAATGGAACAGAATGGAGACCCGAGAAATAAGTCCTTGCACCTATGACCAAGTGATTTTCAACAAGGGTGCCAAAACTACACAATGAGAAAAAAACTGGCCTCTTCCATAAATGGTGTTGGGAAAACTGGATATCCACATATGAAAAACAGAAGTTGGACCATTATCTTATCCCATATATAAAAAGTAACTCAGATTGGACTAAAGGCCTAAACATAAGACCTAAAACTACAAAACTACTAGAAGAAAATAGGGGATGAGCTTCAAGTCAGTAAAAAAAGAAAAGAAAGAAAAAAGAAAATGGGGAAATCTTCAGGATATTGAATTTAGCAATGATTTCTTGGGCATGACACCAAAAGCACAGGCAGCAAAATCAAAAAGAAATGGACTACCTCAAATGTAAAGACTTCTGCATATCAAAATAAACTATCAACAGAATAAAAAGACAACACACAGAAAGGGAGAAAACAATTGCAAATCATATATCTGATAAGGGGTTAATATCAAGACTATATAAGGAATTTCTACAACTTAACAACAAAAAACAAATAACCTGACTAAAAAAGGCAAAGTACTTGAATAGCTATTTCTCCAAAAAAGACATATAAATAGCCAATAAGCACATACAAAGATGACCAACATCATTAGTCATTTGGGAAATGAAAATCAAAACCACTATGAGATATACCACCTCATTGGGATAGTTACTACCAAAAGAATAGAAAATAACAAGTGTAGGTGAAGGTACAGAGAAGTTGGAACCCTTGTGTGCTGTTGGTGGGAGTATAAAATGGTACAGCTGTTAGAAAAACAATAAAATGGCTCCTCAGAAAACTAAAAATAGAAATGCCATATGGTCCAGAAATCTCACTACTGGTTAAATATCCAAAAGAATTCAGAGCAGGATCTTGAAGAGACATTTGCACACCCATGTTCATCACAGCACTATTCAAGATAGCCAACAGGTGGAAGCAACCCAAACGTCCTTCAACAGATGAATAGATAAAGAAAATATGGTATATACATAGAAAGGAATATTATGTAGCCTTAAAAAAGAAGGACATCTTGTCACATGCTACAACATGCATGAACCCCAAGGACATTATGTTAAACAAAATTGCCAGTCAGAAAAAGACAAATACTGTATGATTCCACTCATATGAATTATCTGAAGTTCAAAATCTTAGAAAGAAGAAAGGTGGTTACCAAGGGCTGCAGAGAATGGGGAGGAGGAATTAGTATTTAGTGGGTATGGAGTTTCAGTGCTGAAAGATAAAAAGCTCTAGATATCTGTTGCATAACAGTATGAATATACAAGTACTTAACGCTACTGAACTGCACAGTGAAAAACAGTTAAGATGGCAAATTAAATGTTATGTGTTTTTTTTTTACCACAATAGAAGAAAAAAACCTAAGGCTAAATAAAGACTTTTGTAGACTTACAACATGTGAAAGAATTCTTGCATTCTAAGAAATGTTAAAGGAAATACTTCAGGTAGAATAAAAATGGTACCAGATAGAAATCTGGATTTAGAAAAAGAATAAAGAGCACTAGAAATGGCAAATTTGTGGGTAAACATAAATTTTCTTATTTTTAAAAATTCTTTCAAAGACAAATGACTATTGAAAGCAGAAATATTAACTATATATTCTGTGGTTTATAACATATGTAGAAGTAAATGTATAATAAAAATAATACAAAGACCAAGAGGTTAGAAATGACGGTACAATGTAAGATTCTTATACTATACATAAAGTAGCATAATATTACTTGAAGGTAGATTGTGATAAGTTAAAGCTGTTGTGGGTTGATTTGTGCCCCTCCCCACCCCTCAGATATTGTATATGTTCATGTCCTAATCCTGGTACCTGTGCATGTATCCTTATTTGGAAATAGGATCTTTGCGGATGTAGTCAAGATGAAGTATATTGGATTAGGGTGAACCTTTATCCAATCACTGGTGTCCCTATAAGACAAGGGAAATTTGGGCACACAGACACACACAGAGAAAAGATGGCCACATAAAGCCACAAAGACATAGGGGAAATGCCATGTGAATACAGAAGCAGAGACAGGAACAATGTATCTACAAGACAAGGGACACCAGGGATTTCCAGCAAACTCCATATGCTAGGAGAAAAACATAGAACAGATTCTACTTCAGGGCCTCCAGTAGAAACCAACCCTGCTGATACATTGATTTCAGACTTCTACCCCAGAATATAAAAATTATATTAAATTTAAATTATCAATTTAGATTTTTAAAAATCCAATTAAATACTGCCTATAAGCAACCTGCATTAAATATACAACTCAAAAATATTAAAAGGATAGGGAAAACCATGTTGTGCTAACTAACACTAATCAAAAGAAAGTTGTTGGTAACACCAAGGTCAAGGGATCGGACCTCTGTACCAGCAAGCTGCCAAAAAAGGAAAAAAAGAAAAGAAAGAAAGTTATTGGAATGCCTATTTAAAAAAATAGAATTCAAAGCAAAGAATATTACCAACGAATAAGGAGATTATTTCATAATGATACAGCTATCAACTTATTTGTATAATAATGGAGCTTGAAAATGAGAGCTGATAAAACCAAAAGGAGAAACAGAAAATCTCCATAATAGTTGGAGATTTCAGTAAACTTCTCTCAATAATTGATAGAACTAGTCGGTAGAAATTCGGAAAGGATAAAGAAAACAAACAACACGAACAACCAGTTTGTGCTAATTGATGTTTCTAGAACTCTTGGCACAACAGCAGAGTATACATTCTTTTCAAACACACAGAACACTTACCAAGATGGATCAGAATTTGCACTAGAAATCTCAATAATTTTAAAAGGATTCAAATCATACAAAGTATATTCTTTTTTTTTTTTTTTTTAAAAAGATGACCGGTAAGGGGATCTCAACCCTTGGCTTGGTGTTGTCAGCACCATGCTCAGCCAGTGAGCAAACCGGCCATCCCTATATAAATGATACATAGCAAATTGGCAATATTAAGAAACTGATACACTTCTAAATAACCCACAGGTTGAAAAAGAAAGCAAAGAGAAATAATGATACATAGCAAATTGGCAATATTAAGAAACTGATACACTTCTAAATAACCCACAGGTTGAAAAAGAAAGCAAAGAGAAATAATGATACATAGCAAATTGGCAATATTAAGAAACTGATACACTTCTAAATAACCCACAGGTTGAAAAAGAAAGCAAAGAGAAATGTTGTCAGCACCACGCTCAGCCAGTGAGCAAACCGGCCATCCCTATATAGGATCCGAACCCGTGGCCTTGGTGTTATCAGCACCGCACTCTACCAAGTGAGCCACGGGCCAGCCTCAAAGTATATTCTTTGACCAAAACAAAATTGAATTAGAAATCAATAACAGAATGATACATAGCAAATTGGAAATATTAAGAAACTGATACACTTCTAAATAACCCACAGGTTGAAAAAGAAAGCAAAGAGAAATTAGAAAGTCTTTTGAACTGAATTAAAATAACCCACAACATTTCAAAATCTGTGGGATACAGATAAAGCAGTACTAAAAGGAAAATTTATAATGCTACACACGTTAGCAGGAGAAAGATCTCAAATCAATGACCTCAGCTTCCTCCTTTAGAAACTGGAAAAAGAGGAGCAACTTAATTCCTGGGTAAAAATAAGAAAGGAAATAACATAGATCAGAGATGAAAACAATCATATAGAAAATAGAAAAACCGACCGGATTTTTCCCCCATCCATGAAACCAAAAGCTAGTTATTTGAGATTTAAAAAATAAGATCAAATGGTAAACCATTCCCAGATCGGTCGGGCGTAAAAAAAGAGAAGACACAAATGACCGATAGCAAGAAAGAGAGATGTGACTTCACTACAGTTTCTACAAACACTAAAAAAAATAAGGAAATATTTTGAACAATGCAAGCTAATAAATTTGATGTATTTAATGTATTGGGTTAGAGTTGTTCATAATATCCCCTCCTTATCCTGTATGCAGGATCTGTATTAATGTCCCCTCTTTCAGTCTAAAAAGATTAAGTTGTCCTATCTCTCTTTCTTTTGATTAGTTTATTGGGGTTTATTGATTTCATTAATATTTTCAAAGAACCACATTTGGTTTTGTTTTTTCTATCTCATTGATTTCTGCTCTTATCTTTATTATTTTCTTTTTTTCTACTTTCTTTTTGTTTAATTTTTTATGTTATTTTTCTTTTCTTTTTTAAAAATATTATTGATTTTGTTGTTGTTGCCCTTAATTCTAGGGCATTGACCTTACTCCTTGGATGCCGTTTTTACTTCTAAGATGTTGCTCTTTAGGGATTCAATGGAAAACCCAAAGTTTTCACTTGGTCTCTATAACTAGGGAATATTTAAATTCAGAACACTGTCTCCCCAGCAACAGACAGCTGCCGAAATACCACTTCAGCTCTTCCAGTCTTCCAGCTGTTGCTGCCCACTGGATTCACGGCGTCTTGCCCCATGCATGTGCAATTATAATGTCAGCCAAAGATCTAGACAAATTTTGAGGCTCCCTCCCCCCTTTCTGTGGCTCCTTTTTCCAGGTCCCTGTCCCCAATTTCCAGTTCTTCTGGTATTCCCAAACTTCACTCTATTCCCCATGCACCACAGACTGAATACTGCCCTCAGTTGATAAATGAATTAATGTGGATCTCCCCTAGCATTTTTCCCTCCTATCAGTAAGGGAAAATGTTTTGCATGCTTTTTCGTTGTTTTCCAGTGTTTTTAAAATCTCATTATTGTCTAGAGTTTATAATTGTTATTAGCAACAGGGTCTGTCCAATACAAGCTCCTCTGTCATTTCCAGAAGCTGAAAGTTCCTCGTTTCTTTTTATTATCATCTTTAAAATATATGACATCTTCCTGAGTCAGTTACTTTCAAGAGTTTCATGTAGCACTGAAGGCACAACCATATCCCAGGAATCTTCTTTGTGACACAGGATTGTATTACAGTCCAGGTGAGAGACGATAGACTAGAGTAGTAGTAATGAGAGTAGTGAAAAGTAGTCAGATTCCACTCTCTTTGATTTGGATTAGCTACTATGTGCCAATATTTTATTGTTAGAAGGAATTCAGATGGGCTATAAGAAACTAAAATTATCTCTTCTCTTTCAGCATTTCTCAATGTTTTTATAAAATCAAAGCAATTTTATTTATAGAGAAAAATAATGCTTTAACAAATTATTCTTCATTTCCTATTTCCAAAAAAAAACCTTATGAGTATCTGGTGCAAGCACTACAGGCATCGCAGATGTGTGGCTACATTTCTATCTCCCTCCTGTGCACAACCCCAGTTTGGCTGAATTGTTTAACGTAACACATTTCCATAAATGTGGAGAATGGCTGAAAGGAGGATAAGAATATAATCTCTGAGACTAAAGAATCACCTCCAGAGCCTAGGGAAGAGATGATTGGTGTAAAGGATATTTAGGAGTAAAATCAAGAGATGTTAATGATTAATTAGCCTATGGGGAGTAATGAAGGGGGACTCAGGTTTACAGCTTGTTCAGCAAGAGAGATGGTATTGTCAAGCCCTGAGATAGAAACAGTAGAGGTCCAGATATGAGAGGGGAAAAAATGTATTTGATTTTCAACTTTTAAATGTAAGATGTATTTGAGTTTTTGGTTTGGAAACACCTAAGAAATCTGTCTCTCATATTGCCCCCATTTTTTTCCTGTACCATACGAATATGATTATTTCAATCCCATTTTCAATTAATAATGTCTTTCTGCAAAGAAAGCAAACCAGAGGGAGCAAATTCTTAGCCTGGCAGTTAAGATATTCCATCCTCTGGCTTTTTTTAACCTTTAAACTTTATTTCCCATTATTCTCTACCAGTTGGTGGTTTTATAGTTTCTACGTAATTAGGAAACACAGACAGGTATAGAGCAGCCCTAGTGGAATTCCATTCAGGCCAAGCTAGTGAGCAGAATACTGTGATTTGAGAGTTTGCTTAAAACATTGAGATGGAGGCCGGCCCGTGGCTCACTTGGTAGAGTGCGGTGCTGATAACACCAAAGCCACGGGTTCAGATCCTATATAGGGATGGCCGGTTTGCTCACTGGCTGAGCGTGGTGCTGACAACACCAAGCCAAGGGTTGAGATCCCCTTACCGGTCATCTTTAAAAAAAAAAAAAAAACATTGAGATGGAAGGCAAAGTGTGCCAAACAAAGACTAGGAATTTTCCCTCTTTTACACTTTCATGAAGATAAGTATATCTGTGCAAGGGTTTTTTTGTTTTTTGTTTTTTTAATAATTTTTGTTTGTTTTGTTCTTGGGGGGCAGCTGAGCTGGTACAACTATCTGAACTTGTGACTTTGGTGTTACAAGGCTGCACTCTAACCGAGCTAAACAGCCAATCCCGTGCAAATTTTGAAACTGAAATTATAGACTTTCTTGGCACCTGAACCTAAAGGTCAAGCAACCTTGTTATAGATAGACAATATTAAAATTCTCTGGACAATTAAACACTTTATCAGTCGCTCAGAAATTTTGGAGGATGAGAATTAAGATATCTGAGATGCGTTATGATCATGTATTTTTTCCTACATTTAATTATGTATTTTATGGTATAGCCTTTACCTTCTTACAGAGTTTACACATACCTTCTAAATCAGCACTGTCCAACAGAAATATAATGCAAGCCACAAATATAATTTTAAATTTTCTAGTAGCCATAGTTAAAAAGCAAGAAGAAACAAGATTACATTAATTTTAATATATTTTATCTAACCCAACATATTTATTTAAAATATTATCATTTCAACATATAACATAAAAATTTTCATTTCATGTGCCCAATAGCCACATATATCTAGTGGCTACTGTACTGGAATGTAGAGTTATGAATCAAGTGTTGAATAATCATTTACTAAGCAACAACATGATGGCAGCTGCTAATTTTACTTGCAACACTTCTGTTGATTGAGCCAGTAATGAGACAATGAGCCCCAGAGAGTTTATTAAATCATGGCACAGCAGACAGCATGAGCTTTCGTTGTCTCACTGCATTATCTGGCTATTCAAGTCCCATACAGGTTATGTGGAGGCAGGCCCAGGTGGATGCAGCACACAAGGTAGATTCATGTCACAGCTGAGGAACACCAAGCTTAGGTGACTCCTAATATTACAAGATGGCTACAAGCAAACGTGATCAATCCTAAAGGAGACAATATCTTTATTATCCTGGCCAGGAAACAAATCTGCCCTCTAACCCAGAAGGAAATACAATCTGAAGCTTCCAAGGCTACTATGCGAACATCCTTGAAAGGACAGTTCCAGTCACAAAAGATTTAGAAATGCCACCTGGATTGCCTCCTCAAAGCCAGTTTTTCTCTTGAAAGCCTTCTTAGATATTTCAGGCAGAGTTAGATGTTTCATAGTATCCTCTACAGATCTCAAAAATCACATAGAACACACATTTATAATTGTTTTTGTGCTTGCCTGTCTCACCCACTATTCTGTGAGCTCCTGTGAGCTAGTGAAACACCAGTACTCAATAAATATTTGATGACAAAAAATAAGGTAGCTTTCCAATACCTATGTTGTCAACAGCCCATAAGAAGTAAGTTCTGTAAGTCGAATTCATGACCCAGGCACTGTGCCAGTTGCACATGCACGCACACACACAAACACATTTTGTTAACTGCTTTAAAAGAAACAGGCTAACAAGAGAGACTAATAGGAAAAATTTAGTTAAGACTGATGGTCAAGAAAAGTCAGGGTTTGATTACTCTGAGACCTGAAGAATAAGGAGCCAGCCATGTAAAATGAAGATGAAGCATGGCCAAGTAAAAGGAACACCATGGCTGAAGGATCTATGGCATTAAAAAGCTTGGAGAGTTGAGTAACTGAAAGGCCAAAGCATCTACACAAGCACAGCAGGTGAGTATTCAAATGGCTCAAGATGACTTGAGAGAGGTTAGAAACGGAGCCTGATTCTGCAGGGTTTTACAGACCATGTTAAAAACTTTGGGTTTTATTCAAAGTCCATGGGAAGTCAATAAATAATTTTTAGTAGGATATATTATAATCTGATTTCTAAATGCAATTTAATATAACTTCTACTAACAGCTGCCTTGTAGAAAATGGGTCAGAGGAGTCACAACACCATTAGGAGTCTGTGACAGTAAATGGTGACCAATGATGTCTTCTTCTCCTCTGTTTCATCTTCAGACTTTTTAATTTGTCTTTCTTCTCCTCATGAGTTTGGTTTTCTAAGGCTAGAAACTGAACATTTTCCTTTTGCAGAAGAGGGTTTAGCTCTCCTTCCTTCTTCTGCGTTAATATTAACACTAGCCAAGCGAAACTATTAACCATTTTCTAAATACCTTACACTTTTTGACACCGCTCTTGAACTGCAATGCCTACTAGATACTTTAATTTTACCACTTTTTTCTTTTTTGGCAGCTGGCCAGTCGGGGATGTGATCCTGTGACCTTGGTAGTATAAAGAAATTTTACCATTCTTTTGTATCCACTTTAGATATCCCCTTCTCTCTTTAAAATCTCAATATTCCAAATTGCCTTTATTAATCCAGAATGGCATGCTACAGATACTGCATAGCATAAACATTTATTAATTTCAAAATTGACTTCAAACCATTAAAAATGAAATTGTAATAATGAGTATGACACAGAGCATCAGGAAACAAAGTATTCACCAAAAAAAAAAAAAAAAAAAAGTTATAGTTAGCGTCTTAATAAGCTGGCTTTCTCAAACATTCTCTGCATTTACCTTGGCTGACTTTCCACCTAGGAATCTGAGGAGCTATTTTCTTTTCTGGTTCATTGACTAGAGATAATTTGGTATCAATTTATTCTCTCTCAGCCGAGCAGTTATGGTGGCTTTTCTGCTCACCTTGCCTATAAAGCTTTCCCCTTTATTATTTTTTTTTTTTTTTAGGTTTTTGTTTTTTGTTTTGGATTTTGTTTGTTTGCTTGTTTTTTGGCGGCTGGCCGGCAGTGAGATCTTAACCCTGTATCTTGAATACCATTTTCTCCTCGGATAAAGCTCAATGATTTTCAAAGCAACTTTAGTAAGCATTTTTATTGGATCCTCATAACTTTAGAAAATAATCAATGAAAGTGTTATTTCTCCTCCTATTTTGTAGATAAGGAAAGAGGCTATGAGGATGAGAACTGAGACAAAGGTCTCTAGAGGCTTGGTCCAAGATTTTGGTTCTCAATTATCCTGACTGATGGAGCCACTAGTTTCTCTCACTCTCTGAATAGGTTTTCTTTGCCACAGTCACCCAACCCCGCTTTTAATAAGCAGTACTGTAGAGGGCAACAGGAACCCCTCAGAAAAACAAGCTCTTGAGGTGCTCAGATTACGGTGGGACAATCAACCATATCATAACATGGCACAGGGAGCTGAAGATTCAAGGGAAGTAGAAAAATCGAAAGAACAAAAAAATTCTCAGCTCCTTCACTTCTTTTAAACCTGAGTACTGAGTATGTCAAGAGCTGTACAGTTTTCATATAACCCAGGCCACCATGACGAAGTAGGCTCTATTTGATAGGAAGTTAAGTGAAGTACCCAAGGTAGGTTTTCAGCGAAAGAGGCAGGTTGAGTCACGCAATTTGCATCTCGAAATTTCACAGCCTCTACAGGATCTGTCCTGCGGGTCGGGATTACGTGAAATAACTAGCCTCTGCGTCTGCCAAATCTCACGGCTCAGCCGCCTAGCACCTCCCCCAGCCGGAAGCCGCTCAGCAGAAAGCGGCTCTTGTCTGCAACCTGCTGTTGGAGCCCAATCAGCCGCCGCTTCCGGGCGCCGGCCCGGGCATAGTCACGTGTCAGCCAAAGATGGCTGCTCTGCGGCGAGTAGAGCAAAGGTTGCAGTGAACTCCGGCGTGGTTGAAGAAGACCGGTGGAGGCACTGGCTGCTGGGAGAAGTAGAGCATAAGGTACTGGCCTTCTGGGTAAAGAGGTGAAGAAAATGTCCCGGTATCAGGGGAAGGACGGCGAGGTGACAACGCTGAGCACCGGCAGCGCGGGAATAAGACCAGGGAGGAAGGGAGTTGGCCCCACAGTATTGACTGTCTCGTCACTTTTCACCTAGAAGGAATAACCTTATATATAAATTAAGCCAGTAGAAGAAGAAAAAAAATGCGATTGAATTTAATCTCGGGTTTACTGCCAGTTTACAGGGTGACCTTGGCCAAACTTAATTTTCAGAGGCCCCACTTTACACATAGTCCGTCTTTGAGAATTCTCCCAAGGCCTCACTTTACACATCGCCCATCTCTCGAACTCTCCCAAGAGTGACTTGAAATAGGTAATGCAAAAACCTTTTGAAATGTTTGTAGTATTTAAAGGTGGCATTGTGTTTGGTAGGGGTTTATTATTAACGACACAGTGCCCCACGGGAGCTGCCCAGTCAGGACTTTACCGAATTAAGAGTGACTCCTGATAGACACACCATAGAAATGGCTATTTCACACAACTCGGAACCTTACCAATGTGCAGAGCATAGAACAGAAAAGTAGTGATGGCATTGGACTGGACATTTTGAGGAAATAATTTTCAACATATATATCATACATTTTCTCTATATAAGCTCAGTTTGATTACATATATATTCCTCTACCCCATACACAAAATCATTCATAGCTCTCCTGTAGCAGCAGGTGTTGTGTCTATCACGTTATGGTAGACAAGGCTGTCAAAATTTAAGGCCTGGGAACCTAAACCTGAATTTCTAAGCCTTCGTTGTACCTATTAATTTTAAGTCTAGAGATTCGGAATTTCAGTGCACTATTTTCCAAATGACTTCATATATATAAAACAGGTACCCAATAAATGTTAGTTCTGTAAATTAATCATTAGCAAATGAGTACTGATGGTGAACCAAGAAAATCTGATTTTATAAAAACCAGGTTGTCCTTTGCCGTTATCCTTGAACTTTTGCTTTTTTTAACTGTTACCCTGAAATCTGTTTAATAAGCTAAATCTTCAGGCTAAAACTCTTCATTCACCATTCCCCTAAACTGACATTCACCATAAGTGCAGAGAACAAACTACTGGCATGTAGGCCAGATGCAGCCTACAACTTGTTCCTGTGTAGTCAGCCAGCTTATTCTTATAGAATAATTCCTGTATTATTAAAGAGTTGTTAAAAGAAAAAAGAATATTCAACAAAGACCATGTTACCCACAAAAGCTAAAATATTTGCTTTCTGGGCCTTTAGAGAAGTTTGCTGACCTCTACACTAGGGTATTCCTAGAAGTGAAATTGCTGTGTATGTGTGCCTTCTACCTGCTAAATAATACCAAATTCTTTTCCAAAGTGGTTGTACCCAGTTTGGGTATAATTTACACTTCCACCAGCAGCAAATGAGTTTCAACTGCCCCATATTCTTGCCAGTAATTAAAATTGTCAAATCTTAAATTATAGCTAACCTTTGGTACCCATTGGTATCTCACTATGGTTTTATTTTTCCCAGATTATGATGAAATTGAGTATATTTCTATGTTTATTGGCTGTTTGACTTTCCTTTTTCTGAAGTGCCTTTTCACAAGCTGATCTTTGAAGACAACACAGGCAAATACAGTTCACTTCCACAAAATATTCTTAGACTTCCCTTTGCAGTTAAAAAGCTGACTAGGTTACATTTAAGCTTAAAATATGATACCTTCTGTTGGGTTGCTTGGTTTTTTGTTGTTGGTGGTGGTTTGTAATTCTGTATACATTCTGGGTACTGACTACTCTGTCAGTCATATTGCAAACATTTTCTCCCATACTAGCTTATCTTTACGGTATCCATTAATGAACAGGAGTTCTTAATTTTAATATTGTTAGTTTCATGTCTTTTATGTTTAGTACCATCTGTGAATTGTTTAGTATGTATTTTTAAGGGCTATGAAGATGTATTTCCTAGAAGCTTTTCTGTGTTGCTTTTCTGGTTTCCGTTTCACTTAAGATTTCTTCCTTTGTTGGTATGGTATATATGCATTGATTTTTCAGATTATAAACTCAATCCATAGCTCTTTTAAAATTAAATATGTATGGCCTTCAGAGGCTTTTAAATTTTTTATTTTTTCTGTAAATATAATTATTAAAAATGTTATTTTTCATGTTTTAAAGGCTCAAGATGAAAAATCATGGATCAGATGATATTGTCAAAGAAAACTTAACCATTTTAGATATCACAACCAAAAAAATTAATCAACTCCCAGAAGCAGAAAGGTAAGACCCCTTCTTTATTTAAAAATACCTTTTACTAGGCAAATTTTCATCACTGATTATCTCAAATTTATCTAGTTTGAGTGAAACAACATAGATATCTAAAGGAAAGTGAGCCCTTTTCTTTTCTTGATGACAAAGCCGAGGCCCAGAGAGTTTTGCTCAACATCACATAGCAAATTGTGGAGTCAAGGCTAGAATTCATGTCTTTGGATACATGTAGTTGCATATGATTGATTCAGCTTAGAGTACAGGAAGATATAAATATTTATGGACTCATTTAAATAATTTTAAAATAACTTTTGTCTTCTTTCTCAATTCATTTCTATCAGTATGCTTACCAGTCTAAAAGGGTACCATGGAACACACATAGCTAGACGTGGAATGTCAGAGAAGTGGGATCACAGCTAAAGATCTTTAAGATATTTATTAAATACTTATTAAAGAGAAAAAAGACAATATAGGGAACATATTGACCTTTGAAGACAACACAGGCAACTACAGTACACTTCCATAAAATGTTCTTAGACCTCCTTGGCAGTTCAAAAAGGTCTCTCTGACTAGCTTTACATTTAAACTGAAAATCTGAGACCTTTAAAAGAATGAAAAGGAGCCAGCCTAGGGAGGGAAGGACGGAATCTCAGGTAGAATGAATGGTATGTGCCTAAACCACAGGATAGCAGATTTGTCATACTTAAGGAACAAATGTTACTGAAGTACAAGAGAAGTGGGCATAAGGAACAGGAAGATTTAAGCAGGGGAATGATGTGATCCTGCTAACATTTTTAAGGAAGATGCTAGCTGCTTTGTGGGAAATAGATTTAATAGAGGAAAGAAAGGAAATAGGAAGACTAGTAGAAAACTGGCACAGTAATCCTGGTGAGTAGAAATGGTAGGGTGATAGCAGTTGAGATGAAAAGACAATAGATTTTAAATATACTTTGGAGATACACTCTTATTACCGTCTTTAGGAATGAAAACCGCACAAATTCTACTCTTGCTGCTACTTACCATCTCAGCAAGGGAGAACCTAAACCAAAAGCAGTAATAAGAACTTGGTGAGATTTCAAAAGTTCTGTATCCCCAGCCAGTGCATGTGTGCACACACATGCACACATCCTTCATTGTCTGGTCTACAGAATAATCTCATGTACCATATATTTTATTGCCATTTGCTAAATTTGGTCTTATGTTTCATGTGTCTAGTTATTTTCCTGTGTATGTCTTGCCAAAAAGTCATGAGTTTCTAGTTGTATAGGAAATTTTTTGGAAAACTGGCAAAGAGCTGCTAACTGAATTAGTGACTAAAAAATTTTACTTCAGCCATAGGAAATTATTTATTCATGTATATAAATCATATATAAATAAATGTGGCCAAATTATTTACCTGAGTATTGGTTCCTATTACTAAAATAAGGATAACACATAGTTCACATGGTTGTCACGAAGATGAAATAACCTAATATTTTAGAGGACATGCTCAAGTTTCCAATCCCCACAAAAACAAACAAAAAAAACAGGCCTTTCACATTTACGTTTTCTGTAGTTGTTTGGCAAGTTCTCTAGGCTCTTATCATTCAAATATTATCTTATGTACCCTAAATTCCTGTACTGCTATTATGATTTTCATAGACTTCTATTGAATCATTTACATGTCTCTCCTCCAATAATTGTCAACTATGAAAACCTTAAAGGCAGAAGATAATTTTTTGTTTGTGATTTAGCACCAAGTCTGCTGTATGTATTAGGATCTCAATGTATGAAACGACAGGCACCATTATGATAGCAAAGTGAAAGGTCAGAAAAGCAGTATCTTAGGGCCGGCCCGGTGGCGCACTGGATAGTGCGCCGCTTGGGAAGCGCGGCGGTGCTCCCGCCCGAGGGTTCGGATCCCACATACAGACCGGTTCCCGCTCACTGGCTGAGTGAGGCGCGGGAGCAGCACCGAGGGTTGCAATTCCGTTGCCGGTCCCGGTCCGGTACGGGGGCGACACTGAGGGTTGCGATCCGTTGCCGGACACGGAAAAAGACAAAAAAAAAAAAAAGAAAAGCAGTATCTTAAACAATGTAGGAAGCTTAACTAGGAGTTCCTAGAAAAGCTATTTTAAGATGAGTATGAATCACAGAAATTAGTGTGGCTAGCTTGGCTAGTTAACAGTAATAAGAAATTTGAGAGGATGACTATGTTGGAGATGGTAACACAGGTGGGAAAAAAGCTAAGTGATAGGCTGAGAAGTTTGAATTGGAGTATTTTCAATATACAGCTTAAATATTAGATATTATTTTTTCCCAAAATTAATAGAACATGGTTTATAATTCATACATACCTTGCCTTTAAATCCAATTCTGCCACTTACTATATCAAAACATCAGTTCATTCTTCATCAGTGGATTGTTGTAAAAGTACCTACCATAGAATATTGCTTAAATGTTAGTACTCCCCCAATCTCCAAGTCCTGACACTTAATGCTGAAGGGAAGAGTGAAAGGGAACACGTTAACTCCACAGTATTGGACACTTTGGGTCAGGTGCTACAGAAACCAAGTTGAATACAACTTTGTATCCATTATTTTCAAGTTGTTTATAGATTAGTGGGGAAGCCTGACATATAAATCAATGATTTTAAGATAGTACCACCTTCTGATGTGCTGGACTAGAGAGGTAAGTATTGGGTATTGTAGGAATTCATACTCTTCAGAAGCTGTTCCCTACTACATAGTTGAGGGGGAAATTTCTATACTAATATCCTTTGCAAAATCACAAAAATGTAGCAAAATCTAAACGTATCACTGTATCCTTAAGTATTGACCAAATTCAAAAGCCTTTTAGAATAAAAACCTGAATGTAAAACATAATGATTTTTTAAGGTTTTGGTTTTATGGAGCAATGTGGGATAGATGTATCCAGTTATTCACAAATCCTGGGAAATTTTGTAACATATGCCAGAACTAGAGAGCTCACACACATAACAAAGCCAAAGAAAGTTATTTTTTTCTCACCCCTTCAGGAATCTACTTGTACATGGATCAACATTTATTGGACTTAATGCTGCTCTCTGTGGCCTAATAGCAAACAGTCTTTTTCGACGCATCTTGAATGTGACACAGGCTCGTATAGCTGCTGGCTTACCAATGGCAGTGATCCCATTTTTGACAGCACATGTATCTTACGATGGCTTTATAAGTTTACCTTTGAGTACAGGTAAATTATATTTCACTATCACCAGAGTTTGCCTTGGTATATATTATTTGCAACTTTAGTTAATACTTTATTATCAAGGAGCTATATGCTGTATTTCAGTGTTTGAGTAAGATTGAGTTTTGCTAGCCTCTATATAATACAGCAACTGACTCATATTAGCATGGTCTACCAGCCAAATAAGGTACAAATACATACACAGAAGTTCTACACACTTTCCTTTATCTAACTCTTATCTTTCCCAGTGCTCATGTAGAGGAAGAAATACTTGGAAACCTTATAACTTTTTAAGGCTAACTCCCTTATTTTTATGGGAATAAGACTATTTAGTAAATCTCCCAGAGCACTAAATGCATATACAAGATTTTGATTTCCTTTTGAAAATGTACCACGTGTGCTGACTGCTTTGAGCATAGCTAATTACAAATGATCTACTAATGATTTCAAATAAAAATATCATGACCATGGGGGCTGGGGTGGGCAGGCCGTCCGAATTCTTTACTCTGTTAAGTGCTGCTCTAAGTTTGTTTAAATTCAATGAGTATTTCGTTTGCATTCCATGACCAATTTGGAAAAAATTTTTTATTTTATTTATTTATTTTTTTTTAAAAGATGACCGGTAAGGGGATCTTAACCCTTGACTTGGTGTTGTCAGCACCACGCTCACCCAGTGAGCAACCGGCCATCCCTATATGGGATCCGAACCCAAGGCCTTGGTGCTATCAGCACCGCACTCTACCGAGTGAGCCACGGGCCGGGCCTGGAAAGAATTTTTTAGATCAAGGGAAACCTATTGCCCAATGAACCGAACATACTGAGTGGAAATGAAAGTACTTCAAAAACTTCATGGCAAGATTAATATTATCTTTTAATTCTATTTTTCCACAAACTTTTCTGAAGTACCTTCCTGTTAGCCCAGGTCCGCTGATACAAAAGAAGTACAGAAAGCTAGCAGCAGCCCAAACCCTGAGATTATATCTAAGTTCAAAACAAATTACAGCATTTTTTCCTAAAATGGTTTTATCAGTTATTCCTGGCTATTTTAGGTTAACTGTACATGTAATTGTGCCTTTCAGCATGCCTTGCAGAATTGCATTTGCTGTATTATTGCCCAAAAATTAGATACATGTAACACATGTAAAGGGACCTTGCATTCTTTAAATCATGTTTGCTTGATTACTATGACCTTCATTTCCAAAATTTATTTCCTAGGTTATCTGAATTGTGAAACCTGTACAGTAACACGAGCTGGATTGGTTGGTCTCACTTTTGGTGGTCTGTACCCTGTTTTCTTGGCTCTACCTGTCAATGGTGGCCTAGCAGCCAGGTAGGATTCTTTGTTTTCTCGTCATCATTAAAAAACTTTAATATATGTGATTACCTAGAAAACTCAAAACTTCAACAGCAAATATGTTTCCTAAGGCATTTAGACCAAAGGCAATGTTACTTTGATTAGAAGTTATTGACTTGTTTTTTCTTACAAGTAATCAAATTTTACTTTTTAAGAATTTGAAAGCAGTTCTAGACCTTAGTCACACTGTGCCTCTTGGTGTGTAGTTTGGGTTAGTAACCTTAATTTTTGTTGAATGCTCACTACAAAGGTGTCAACAGTACTATGCCTAGCACGAAAGCTATATTATTACATACAGTTTTCTCAGAAAAGGAAAATTCCATCAGAAAATGTCTAGCTGTAATCCTGCTACTCCAAAGTAATCCTGGTTATTCTGTTAAAACTGTTACATCAGCAGTCTATGCTATCTGAGCCTCCAGAGGCCAACTGGGGAAAGAGGAAAAGAAAACAGGACATTTTTTGACAGTAGACACTGAAGAAAGTAGCATTACTTGATCTTTATCAAGTTTTTATCTTCAAACTTCTAGGACTAATATATATTGTACACAGGTTTGCCACTTGATACAATAATCTTTTCTAATGAAATATCTTAATGTTTCCTAACAGGTATCAATCATCCCCGCTACCAGAGAAAGGAAACATCCTAACTTATTGGATTAGAATTTCTAAGCCTGTCTTTAGAAAGATGTTATTTCCCATTTTGCTCCAGACTGTGTTTGCAGCCTACCTTGGGTCTAGACAATATAAAGTACTTATAAAGGCCCTTCAGTTACCTGAACCTGGCCTAAAGATTCACTGACTTAAATATGTACACCAAAATAAAGTGTGAATATAAAAGTAACCTGTGTCTAATGTTATGAATAAACATGGACTTGTAATTTCCCACATGAGGTACAGTTCTGAGAACTACAACAAAAGGCTACACAGGGCAATAAAGGCTGAATCCTGGTACAGGCTACCTACTAAAACAAGAGCATAACTTCCCTAGTTTGCACAATATTGCCTCTTCTACCTTGCTCACTCTACTCCTTTACATTAGGCACTGAGTTTGGTCTATAACACAAGAGGAAAAAATAACCATACAGCAATTTTCACTGAAGACTTCTCAGAACCAAGCAAGAATGATGAAAAAAAGTATCAGTACACTATAGCAAATGTTACTTATGCTTCATTTCTCAATTCAAAGTGTTTCCATAGGTATTATTAATCCATAGTCTTAGAACGTATCTAAACATTCCTCACAAAGACATCAATCCCAATCTTCTTAACAGATAGTCATTAAGGCTCAGCTTGAACTATTATGTGAGCTGTTGTGCTCAGCTTGAGCTACATACTTCAAGTGTCATCTTATCTATGATCCTCAGAAATTATATTTTTAGATTTAGGCAATCTTTGAAGCTTCCACTATGGGATAGTTCTTTAGAAACGCAGAAACATAAGCCTTTTTTTTTTTTTAGCTATGTGGTGCTAAGCAAGTTTAACCTCTGTGACCTTCAGTTTCCACATCAGTAACCTCACTCAAGGTTGGTCTTATATATAAGTTGCCTAACAGCACCTGCTATATCAGGCACTCAATGGTAGCCATATTCTTCCTATTGCTCCTGGTCTTCCTTTTTGAAATATCCTAGTCAATTCATTTCCTAAGATAGATCATTAAAATTTTTGAAGGGATCTATTGTGTTCCCCTTCCTAGAATTTCTCATCCTAGTTCATTAAACCATTTTCTTCTGTGACAGTATCTGAATCATTATCCAACAGAACTTTCTGTGATGACGGAAATGTTTATATTGCACTGTCAATGTTAGCCACTAGCCATATGTGACTGTTCAGCAACTGAAATGTGGCTCAATGCAACTGAATAACTAAATTTTTTATTTTAATCAATTTAAATGTGGATAATGGCTACAATACTGGACACCACAGGTCCAGACCAACACTTTCTTATTAGGCAAGCCAGTCATCACAAAAAAACACCAAGCAAAACCTTAAATGCCATCCTGTACCACATTCCACATTCGTGAGCACCTTAACTATTCCTTCCAAGTATAGTGACATGTCTGTTAAGTAATCTTATGCTACTTAAAATTATGAAAAAGGACAATTCAGAAAAGGCAGCTCTGCAAGTGAAATAGGCTTTCAGCCTCTGTTTAAGAATGAAAATAAAGCGGTGCTGCCAAAATTCAAGTGAAATTAGTATATTTTTCAGAAAGCAAAGATGGTTTGTTCTTGCAACAGTCACATAAAATGTATTCTCTACCAAATTTGTATAAGAAATGATCCAATTATGATGCAAAAGAATCTATATGCACAAGAGACTGAAAGGAAATATGCCAAAATGTTTACTACTGATATTCTCTGGACTATATACAGAGTTACGGATGATTTTCTTCTTGATTCTTTCTGGATTTTCCAAGTTTCCTATAATGAATATGCTTTAATTTTTACAGCTAGGGAGAGAAATAAATATATATATGTAAAATTTAAAAGGCAAAAAAATTAGGTGTTTCTTTTACAAGCTAAAATATCAAGATTAAAAGTTCTCTGACCCAAAATTATCCATTTTATCTGTATTCCATCACTTTTTTTTTTTTTTGACGGCTGGTCAGTACAGGCATTCTACCACTTACTTAAAGCAAAGTTCTATTTATCACAGTGAAAGAAACAATGAATTCCTGACTTCAAAAATAAGAAACCCAAATTACTGAATAGACTCCTTAAGAATACAGAATGGTTCAATCAACTTAGATCATTCAAACCCCATTCATATAACTAAGTTGTTTGACAATTTAGTACAGATTGTTTCCTTACTTATCCTTAAACATTCTCAGAGTATTTACTCCCTAGCATATCATCTATAAATGGGTATAAGAGTTTACAATGCTTTCTGTAACCAAAAAGGATTTCTTTCTAATATCTGTCCTCTGCCACATATTTCTTAAATCATCTCTTCAATTAGTAGAAATGGGTAAAATAAGCTTTGTAAAGCATTTTAAGTCTGTTAATACAAAACTACTTTACCAAATTTTCGTTCAGAGGGAAGATACATGATGTGAACTTGCTGTGATCAGCTTTACAATTTAAGGAAACAGTCATTTGTAGCTAAGACCTAAAAAACACTGCCAGTCAGAAAAATAGTTTTTAATATTTCAGTGCAGTCATAGCAGACAAACTATTTAAATCTGTCTTTTACAATCCACTTTGCATATCTGGCTTTTTAAAAAGTGTATTATGTTATACTTTACTTATTAATATATTTCATAACCCCCAAACTAGAGTACACTAAGAGCCAGAGGAGTCTAGGAAATTGACCTCAGTGAGTATACAGAAAAGATACAGAATTTGGAGGCACATTCTAAAGAAGTTGGGCTACCAATAAAATTTAAACCAGTATATTAACAGAACTACACAAATGTTTAAAACACAATCAGTGACTAGATTTTTAAATCAGTTCATTATGAAAATAGAGCAAAATATTTTCAACAAGTAATTTTGGGTCAACAAAATTAAGACAATAGGGAGTGACTGAGAGAGTGTTGAGGCTACATATAAATGTATTCAAATTTAAATATATGAAAAACACCATGCTAATCAAACAAAATATTCTGCAAGTTTCTAATGGAAGACTTCCCCTTTCTGATCACTGGCTTAGATGGTAACAAATGAAAAAAACAGAAAAACAGTAAAAATATAAACATTTAGGAGGTTCTCAAAGCTTTGTATTCATATGAGTCTGGCAAGAAAAAAACACTTGTTAATATCTTAATACCTATTCAACTTCAAAAGTCATCAGATTATTTAGCTTAAAAATTTGACTAAATTAGTGAGACCTTAAACTACACCTTCAAAATGCTGAACTAGGTAAGCATATTAAAGACAATTATTCATTATCAATGAATAATCCACTCTGTATTCATCAAAGTAGTAGTTATGGTCACCAAATTGTGTTGGTGCCTACACCTCTGGTTGTGAAATTATAACCATCCGTACTGTAGGAGCATCAGCTACTTACATATAAGCTAATGGGAATGCTCTTTGCCGCCTGGCTTCACAGGCACTGAATACACTTAGATTACGGGATTTAATAAGAACGGGATTTAATAAGTTTTGAATAATACCATACAATAACCAGCTATATAGTTATTATGAAATAAGAGCCTACCCCTTCCCTCTTCTATCTACCCATTTCCACAAATGAGTCAAACAGTAAGATAAAATGACTCAGTCTAGACCAGGTGAAAGAGTGTATTAACATAACCCAATGAAAATGAAATAAAACAATCCAGAGTTTTTGTGTTTTTTCGCACTTATAATAAAGCAGAAAAATATTTCTATTAAGTAAAACCATATACCACGAAAAAAGCCACTCCCATCATCCAGAATACTAAAGCCCTTACATAACACTAGAGAAATTTTAATATAAAACAGTAGAAACTAGTATACCATTCATTAGAAACTTCAAAATATTCAAAAAAACAGTGTCAAGTACTCAGAGAAAGCTCAAGAAGCCAAAACCTCAGAATCCACACATCCTGGTATTATCCTAAATTGCAATTAACTACGCACACATTTAATCATAATCAATTTTTTCAAAGATATACAGACAAATCAATGCATCTATTTAAAAAGACTACTCTTTATAATTAAGGACTTTACATTAACTTTTATACTCTACTCAGCAGGGTCTGTCTGTACTCCAAATTAGCTCTCATGTTCCAAGAAATAAATACAAAACTCATGATATGCCTTGTGATCACTGATGGCCTGTTTATGTAATTCTAGTTGACTAAATGTAAATCCATAGAATGTGCTCTCGATTATGTAAAGAATCTAATATTTCTTGATGAACTACTATAATTCTCTTCTCCAATGGTTACAATTTTTAAAAGGTATGCAAAGAACTGAGTATCACTCCCATGAAAGACAAAAAATTTGTTCCAAAATTAACTTAGTCTCATGTATTTCTATTAAGTCTTTCAAGGATTCCAGAGAATCTTTTCATATCTCCATTTCTGGAAAGTGAAATCAGTACAGAAGTAATTTGGGAACTTGAAAATGGCAATCATTTTTTTCAGCAGATGCCAATTTTTGATCGACATGGCTCCCACAATTACTTTGTTACCATCAGTCCAGTCAGTTAACAGGTTGTAGGAAAAGATTCGTTTTTGCAGACACTGCTAAGCTGTTTAAAGAGAAGAGAGAGAGATTAATTTAGTGATGATAAAATGTACAAATATTTTAAATATTTTGAACACTTTTTGTTGGATTATATAAGAAGTGTGACTACATTTTAACAAATGTGGACTTTTTAGTTAGGTTTGGTCAAGGAAGTGCAGAAACAGTAAGTCAATATGATAGAAACAGCAGGTCAATATCATGTGTTAGTTCAATTAATGTATGAATTCTTGCCACCATCAGAAGACAAATATTAAAAAGCTACATCTTTACTCTATTTCTGTATCATTTTATCATAGAACCACAATTAGAAAACCAAAAAGGTCCCCCAAATACTAAATTGTTTTCAACCATTGCAAGAAAGAGTCAAACCTAAAAAATTTCAAAACAATCCATTTTATATTCCAGAAATCTCCTTTATCCAAATACTAATCATTCAGAACACAATTTTCTAAAAATAGTAAGACAACAGTTTCATATTAATAATTTTTTTTAATTAACATGTAGTGAATAGGACACTTTAAGATACTGTTTTCTACATACTGAAATAAACAGATCTGTTGTAAATTCAGAAACCCAAACATTTACAGTAAAATGTGCTTACACATAAATATGACCAAATTTATTTAAAGCCCCTATTAGGTCCTAAATACATGCAATTACCATGTAAAAACAAGACCATGAAGTCGATGTAAAAATGACAAAATCACTAAGTCACCAAAACTAGAAAAAAAATAATGAAATGGAAACTAAGAAAAGACAGTTAATAAAACATAAGAACCTAACAAAGCAGCTTTAAAAAATAATCCATACTAATCTTTCCATTTTCAAAAGTTCTTAAGTAATTCCAAAAATTGCCATTTATAAAATGACATTCTAAAAATCTACACTTGGAATTTCAAAGCATTCCAATTCAGAAAGCTTTGACTACTGTTTCTCCCCAGCCCAAACTTTGCAGGAAAAGCACTGACGTTAGGAAGAAAATATTCCAAGGAAATAGTATAATTTTTAGAAAAACGAACTTACTGCTTCCAGAACCTTTTGATTAAGACCCACAGTCAGCATTAACAACAATCATTTTTCCTATTTCATCCATTATTTTCCAATGTCATGTTAGAGATGAATAAATTCTTTGAGCCCATAACTGAAAGATCAACAAACCTGGTTTTATTATGACACCATATTTTTGTCATTGGTACTGCACAAAATTATATACAAAGAAATATATACAAAATGTTCAAGTATTAGTTAAATTTCAATTCAAGGCTTCTGTTTCAAAAAGCTACATTTAACATATTTCATGAAGATAGCACAAATTAGTCATTTCAAATAATTTTTCCAACTACTTTTGGTTTTTATATATATATATATATATATATATGTGTGTGTGTGTGTGTGTGTGTGTGTGTATATATATATATATATAATTCAGTAGGCACTAAAAATCCATGCAGCTGCATTGTGAGGGGTTTGCTCCTGCCCTTAGGTATAAGCAGGTTCATCACTCCAGGTTCTGAGTTTGGCTACTACCCATTCATGCTCAAGTGCAGTAGATGATTATACAAAATATGCTGTGATGCACTGGAAACCAGAGACCAATTTAGGTCTCAAATCGTATCATCTAGCAACAAAACATTTACAGTTGTGCAAGAACAAGGATTCCATTTTCATAACCAAACAACAACAAAATAAAACATTTTATGTGTGAAATAACTTACATCTTTGGACTGCTGGAAAACTTTTTAATTATGAACGTTTTAAAAATAAAAGACAGCAGAAGCCCTGATATTACCTCTTTTTCCTCATTTCTTATACTACCTTTTAAAATAAAGCAGGAAATGTGGCCAGCAGCTGGTCCCGTATCTTCTGCCCCAACAGCTGTATCCACTTTAGCACAAAGAAAAACAAGGATGCTAAATACGTATATACTTTATCAAACAGTGATGTTTCACAAAGAATTTCTTAATGCCTCTTACACTGAAGGACACCATAATTCAATTTACACAACTGGACAATAAAGTAACTTCAAGGGAAGAGTATGTCCCATATTTAGAAAAATAGTGTCAATCATGGCATTTAAGTGGCCAGAACCTCTCAATTTTAAAAATTATTTTTAAATTTGACAAATACTTTAGACATATGAACAAAAAGATTCTTTGTGAAGCCTCACTTTACACGTTTTCATTCACATATCACAACCTTCAATATCTAATCATACACAAATTTAACCTAAAATTTTAATACAACAAAAATAAAGATGTTCAACAATTTATTCATACTCAGTGATAGGATAATAATCACTGTGCTGGTCCTTAAAGAAACATTTCATTAACCATTCTTATTTTTCCTCCAATTAACTAAAACACAGGAGTCTGACATGCATGTTAATTTCCAACTTCTCTAATGGTGAGATTTATTAAAATCTGTTACTCTGAATAGATTGTATTTCTATATCTTCTACTGAAAACTAAAAGGCATTCTTGAATATCTAAGAGATTTCTGTCACCTCCAGCAAAATAACTACCACATTTGTGCATGCCCCAAATACTTATTGTCAACCTCTGAAAAGTTGCTCTAAAATTGGAATTCCAATTTGCACCTTGTACAACTCGGAACTTCCATTCAACTTCACCTGTTTCACTGTCTCCAAACTGTATCTCTATAAGCAGGTTTCAGTGTACAGTTGGAACCGATGTCATCCAAGGCCATGTCCACACTGGGGACAGAAGAGCTAGGTACACGCAAGTCTGAACAAGGGGACACATTAACAGCTATTTCAACCAGAAGCAGCATCTTAAATACATTACTGACCAGCACAAGTCTGTTTCCAGGGTGGACAGGGCCCAAATTAGATTCCCCTCCCACCTTCCAAAAGAGACTTAAAAAAAAAAAAAAAAAATCACACACACAAATTGAGATGTTGCCCATTAAAGTAGACTAAGCAGCAGAGCATGAGCGTTACGTGAAGAGATGGATCCTTACCAGGTTGTGAGGCGGGAACGACTGTTCTGTAACCCCTACAACGGAGCCTGGCAGGAAGGAAATCACCTAAAAAAGAAACTGTCAGAGAGATTTAATAGTCACATGTTATCATTAGGAGTTGGTTACAGTGTCACATTCATGCTTTTAGCTAAACACTTAAAGATTCAATATTACTTTTTTTTCCTCCTCTGAAATGTGTCCAGTGAAGATGTCCCACTAAGGTTTTACATGGTGTAAGGGAGTTGAAAGGGGTAAACGCGGATAAAGAGCAGATTACTTGACCCTACATTTTAAGAGAGGACGACGCCTTCCGGGCGCACGCCGAGCAGAACTCCACCGACACCTTATCCTTGTCCACATGAAGACACACTCCTCCCGCTGAGTCGTCCTCTTCTATCAGGTCCTGCTGCTGCTTTCCCACCGGCAGAGCGTAGTCATGGTCACCGGCGGGCGAGTCTCTGAAGAGCGAGGTGGTCAGCCGCAGTCCCACGCCGCTCAGCCGGCTCAGCAAGCGAGCCAGTCCAGTCTCGTTCGCTAAGACTGCCCGTAGGTAGCGACTCTCCTCCTGCAGTGCTTGTACGCGTTTGCCCAGCTCCCGATTCTCGGCCCGCAACTCCTGGTTCTCGGCTGCAAGACCCCGGACTCGACTCTCCAGCCCCATCACGTACTCCTTCTTCTTCAGCCGATTAAGACGGGCAGCGGCCGCCGCCGCCTTCCGGGGACTCTTTGTCGCCGCCTGGTTGTTGTCGTTGCCGCTGCCGCCACCGCCTCCTCCTCCCGGGGACTTTCTCCGCCTCTTTTCGCCGCTGCCACTGTCACTGCCGCTGCTGCAGCCGCCGATACCGTTTAACAGCCTCTGCAGCAGGTCTGAAAAGCGCTGCATCTCAGCAGCCGCGGCCTCGTCGTCGTCGTCCCCTCTCCACAGGCCGCCGCTATCTGAGCCTCCGCCGGACGAGGAGAGAGGCCCGGGCGAGCTGAGCCCGGGCTCCAGGTGCCAGTCCGGTTGCCGGGGGTCCAGCAGATCCGCCAGTTCCAGCCCGGACAGAAAGTCCATGTCCTCCGTCTCTTCCCCGGGGACGCTGGCGACAGCCTCCTCCTCCATCTCCTCGGGCGAGGGCGCGCGCACGGCCACGCCGCCGCGGCTCCCCCTCCCGGCCTCCAACACGCCCTCGTCGCCGGGCAGCTGCTGGCGGCCGGGAAATCCGGCCGCCGCCGTCTCCTCCTCCCCCGCCGCCGCCCGGGTCAGATCCGGGGACAGCGAGCAGGTCGCGGCCGGCGCCGGGCTCTCGCTGCGGGTTGGGGAGTCGCTGCCCGAGGCTGCCAGCAGCTTGGTCAGGCTATGCCTCATGGAGCCCAGCGGCGGGCCGATGTAGGCCCCAGCCCCTCAGACTGGGCCTCGCGGGCCTCAAGGACCCCAGGCCCCAGCGCGGGTAGCCAGGACGCTGGCCGACACGAAATGGAGGAAAGGATCCAAGTCGCCTCCCGCCTTAGTTGGCTGGTCGACCCCCCGCACCGGGGCGGGGGGCGGGTGGGAGACTAAAGCGGCGAGGCCCAGCGATGACTCGACCGCGCCACCCAGACAACGGCCGGACCGGAAGTCACTCGTTCTCGGCCCAACCCCTCCCACCGCGTTTTGCGCGCCACCAGCTGTACTGTCGCGAGATTTCAGGTTGCTTTGGAGTGGTAATAATTCCAGCTTTCTAGTGATGTCATAGGAACAGCGGCAAAAATCATAACAAACCCAGGTTTATCCCCCTTCATTCAGTGGTACTACCCAATACCAAGAGTAGACAATTCATCGTTTACCATACTGCTTTGTCTATAAGTTTGTAAACGTTTTTTGAGTTTTTTTGCTGAATCATCCCAAAGTTGCAGACAAAACCCCACACCCCTACATACTAAAGTATGCATCTCCAAAAATAAGGACATTCTCCTTCATAATCACAATACTATTATCAAGTCCCGGGAAAATTAATAATCATTTGCTAATGTTATCTAATACCGAGCATATTCAGATGTCCTCAGTTCTCAAAATAATCTTTTACAGAAGATGTTTTGTTTTTTTGAGCTAGGATCCAGTCAGGATTCACTTACTACCCTGGGCTGTGATAAGGTTTGGTTTTTGTTTCGTTTTTCATTTCTCAAACTAGAACAGTTCCCTCCATTTTTTAGTTTTTCTTAGTATTGGCTTTTTGAAGAGACCAGGTCAGTTGTCTTGAAGAATGCACTACATTCTGGATTTGTCTCTTTCTTCATGGTGTTGTTTATCTTGTTCCTCTAGCCCCACAAGGGATTGAGATTTGAAGCAGTTTACAAATACATTAGAATTCAGTGAAAACAAAACAGTTCGTTTTTATAAAGCAAGGCTAATGAGAATATAGATTAAATGGTTATTATTGGAATAGGATGGACACAATATCCACAATACACAGTTTTCAAGAGGGGCTAGATATAAATTAAGCTTCCTGGCAGCCCAAACTAAAAAAATTGAAATAAAATTTACTTTGTTCAGGAGTAAAGTGCATATAAATTATTTAACCACGTTTCTTGTTCTTAGGTCTTAGATAAACTTCTCTGAGGGATACTGAATAAGGTAGCAGATACCCTCAACAATAGTTGTTTTTATATGGCTGTTTCTTAGAAATATGGAAAGCAGGACACTGATAGGTCTCAAATATCCAGAAATGTGCCAGGCACAGTGTAGGCTTCAATAAATATTTGTTAAGTGATTAATGAAGAAAATCTACAGCTTTGGCTGAAAGCATAACACCACAGCTCAACTGAATGGGAACAATTATGCAAGGGGCAGCAATAAGTATGATCTATAGTAGCTGGAAGAATAAATAAAAGACCTCCATGTCTTTCATAACTGTCCCATCAGGAAAGGTTTTACTAAAGTAAAACAGCACATAGTTCAAAATGATATATACTCTGGCCTGCCCTGAATACAGGTGTTTTGTGTGGCTGGTAATCCCATCCAACTGCATTTTCTCCTTGGGCAAAATTCATCATGGATTGATTGATTTATTATATAGTTTTTCTAAATTATAAAATTTTGGTTTGAATATACATGGTTTAAGAACCTGTCCAGTTGGATTAAGAGAAAACCAGAAAATCGAAAGGGAAGGAAGTTTTTAAAATGTAGTCTCAGAAGAGAAAAAAGCACCTAAAGCCAAGAGTAAACCTCCCAGAAAATGTCTCTTGCTCCTTCTCGCTCTTCCTCCCTTTTATTCTCATTTTTTTTTCCACTCTTTCCTCACAGCTGTTTTGTTTTTCTCTCTCTGGTTATAATGACAATTGCAAAAGATTCAGATAATGCAGAAATGAATAATTAGAAAAATATTACCCACAATCTACCCCAAAATAACCGTTATAAAAATTTTAGTGTATACTGCCAGAGTTTTTCTATGTACAGGTATACATTGTTTTATTTTATTTCTTTGAGCTCCATTGTTTTGACATGAATGTATTGTGGACATCTTTCATACAACTAAGTGTAGATCTGCGTGTGTATATTTTTTTGGCTTAACTATCTATAAAATGCAAATATTCTTAAGAGGGATAACAATATATTTTAACTAGTATTTGTACCTTTTTTACAAATTCATTTATTTTTTAATTGATGTATATGAATTGCACATATTTATAGAGAACAGAGTTATATTTCAATACATGTATACAATGTGTGATGATTAAATGAGGGTAATTAGCATATCCACCATCACAAAAATTTATCATTTCTTTGTGATGAGATAATTTAAGCTCCTCTCTTCTAATCATTTTGAAACATACAATAAATTGTTAATAATAGGTACTTAGCACTACTGTAGACCACTGGAACTTATTTTTCCTATCTAGCTGTAATTTTATTATCTATTAACCAACCACTCTCTATTCCCCCCATCCCCTACCCTTCCCAGCCTTTAGTATTTTTAATGGCTGTCAGGAATTCCATTTCATGGATTTTCCAACTTCTATTCAATCAGTTCATCATTTGTAACACTTAGATTATATTGAATTTTTCACTATTATAAACCACACTATAAATTTGTGAAAACATCTTTTTTCACTTTTCTTATAACTTCCCTAGGATAAAATCTTAGAAGTGTAATTTCTGGTCACAATTGTTATACATACACCCGAAAAGGTATCTCTCACTGATGGTGTATAACAGTATTTACTTCCTTACCACATTTAGTGACAGTAGATTTATTCTTTTTAATATGTGTCAATCCAAAAATTAAAATATCATTTTGTGTGAATTTGCATTTCTTTGATTATTGGAAGGTTGAATGTTTTTCACATGACCAATTGACTTCTAATATGAATAGCATTTTCACTTCCTTAGCCCATTTTTCTTTGAGGTGGGGAAAAATATTTTTCAGGGAAGATGTCTTTCTATTTCCTCATTGATTTACATGAACTCTTTGCATTATGAGGAAAACATCCCATTGTCTCTCATATGTTCCAACTTTTTCCCCCATTTTACCATTTACTGGGGTGAGGTGGTAAAGTTGCTTGGTAGGTCATAATTTTTACATAGTCAACCTATTTTTCGTTGTTTCTGGCTTTAATGTTAAGCCTGAAAAGGCCTATTAGCCTAAATAATACTAATATTTATAGCTTAAATAATACTAATATTTACCTATACCTTTAGCACTTTCTATTTATATTTTACCAGGAGTTTTTTGGTTTTGTTTTTGTTTTTCCCAAAGTGAGCGTTTATTTCATTTAGATCGAAGTCGAGTTTACTGATATAAAATGTGAGGTAGGAGTATAACTTTTCAAAAAGTTATCTGCCAGAACACAATTTATTGACTAATCCATACTCGCTCCACTGACTTCCCACCATGTACGCCATATATTAAATTCATACATACACTTGGTTCTATTTCTGGTCTTTTTTTCTATTTCATTGATCAGTCTAACAATTCTGGATGCAAAGTCACTCCATTTCTTATTGCAGTTTTATGATACATTTTAATATCTCATAGGGCAAGTCTCTCTTTGTTACTTTCACTTTCTCAGATTTTTGTAGCTATACTTGAATATTTATTCCTTCACATAACTTTAGAAAATTTTCTGAGCTCAAAAAAAGCTAGAATTTTCATGGAGACTGAATTAAATTTATATATTTATTTTTCTGGTTATTTTATGCAAATTTTGCTACTGGAATAGATTATTTCTTTTTTTCTATTTTCTAAATGGTTTTTGTTGCTATATAGAAAAACTATTGATTTTTTAAATTAAATTTTCAGCTGACTGCCTCACCAGACTTTCTTAACAGTTTTTATTTTCAGTTTATTCAAATTTTCCTGGTAGACAATTATATAATCTTATTGTATATAATGAAAATTTTTCCTTCTTCTTTGCAGTACTTGTTATTTTATTATCTTGATCAATAATGAAATACTTCCAGATTGATGTTAAGTAATCGTGTTGATAACCAACTTTCTTTGTCTTATTCCTGACTTTAACAGGAATGCCTCTAGTGTCCAGCTGTTAATTTGAAATGGGTAAAGAAACATGCTCCTATTTATATATATTTTTTAATTCTTTCTCTCTTTCTTTGGCCACTGGCTGGTATGGGGAACAAACCCTTGACCTTGGTGTTACAAGGCTATGTTCTAACCAACTGAGCTAACCAGCCAGTCCCTCCTATTTGTATTTTACATAGAGGTTTTAGCAACATAAATGGTTATTTATTTTTTTAATTGAGTTGTGGCATGAGTCACGATTCAACTACACTCTAAGTCTTTGGAGGGAAGGAGCTGATAGAGCCAAGTAAGAATTCTGTGAGGTTCACTAGCTTAAGATGATTGTGAGAGAAGCTAAAACTGTATAATCCTGTACATTGGGAAAATGTTGAAGGAGATGATGAGAGGTTGACCAAATATACTGAGGATCTAGCTGAGCGTAGACTGCATCATTCAATTCTCAACTGCAGGAAACAGAAACCAATCCAGTCTGCTTTGTACCCCATGAATATGAATAATCAATAAAAAATACATATTTTAAAAAATAGCAATTTTAACTGGAGTGAGATAAAAAAACAAAAAGAAAGAAACTAATTCAGCTATTTTAAGCAGCAAGAAATTTAATACAGAGAATTAAGTGCTTACAAAGCCATTGGTAAGACTGGAGGAGTGAGCATTAGGCTATGTGATCAAGAATGCCTCTCAGTTGACAAATAAGCCCAACTGGGAGCTGCTATTCCTGCCCTGATTGGGAAAGTGGTAAAATAGAAAGCTGGAATGCTGGCTTTAAGAACACTCTGCTTTAGTTGTGATCCTGGAGCCGTGGTTTGAATGTTTGCCCTTTCCAAATGTGGAAGCTTGATCCCTAGTGTGGCAATGTTGAGAGGTGGAGCCTTTAAGAGGTGATTGGATCGTGAGGGCCCTACCCTCATGATAATCTCATGGTTATCGTGTGTGTGGACTGGTGGCTTTATAAGGAGAGCACATAAACACGCTCTTGACTATCTTGCCATATGATACCCTGTGCTATCTCAGGACTCTGCAGAGATTCCTCAGCAAGAAGGCCCTCACCAGATGTGACCCTCGACCTTGGACTTCCCAGTCTCCAACCCTGAAAGAAATAAATTTCATTTCTTTATAAACTACCCGGTTTCTGCTATTCTAAGAAACAGAAAATGGACTAATACACCAGGGATCAGGAAAACTACTGCTGCTGCCAAAACTCTCAACCCCAAGTATTAATTATCTATTGCCTAACAAGTTATCAAAAATTTTAAAAGAACAATAAACCAACAATAAACATTTGTTTGTTGTTGTGGCTTAAAACAAGAGTGAACATTTATCATCTCTCTTTTTTTTCTTTCATTAAATTTTTTTTTTGGCGGCTAGCTGGTACGAGTATCCAAACCCTTGACCTTGGTGTATCTCACATTTTCTGATGGTCAGAAATTTGTAAGTGGCTTGGCTAGGAAGTTCTGGCTCTGGAATTCTCATGGGGTTTAGTTAGATTTTGGCATTGACTGAAGTTTTCTGAAGGCTTGACTGTGACTAGATGATCCCTTTTCAAGGTGGCTCACTCACATGACTGACAGGTTGATCCTGGGCTGTCGGCTTGGCTAGGAAGTTCTGGCTCTGGAATTCTCATGGGGTTTAGTTAGATTTTGGCATTGACTGAAGTTTTCTGAAGGCTTGACTGGGACTAGATGATCCCTTTTCAAGGTGGCTCACTCACATGACTGACAGGTTGATCCTGGGCTGTGGCTTCAGTTCTTCCTCCACATGTGCATCTCCATGGGGCTGTGTGAACATCTACACTACTTGGTGGCTGTCTTCACCCAGAGCAAATGATCCAAGAGTCCAAGGAAGAAGCCAATATCTTTTATGACCTAGCCTCAGAAGTCATATGTAGTCATTTGTGTAGTATTCTGTTGGTCACAGAAGTCAGACCTTATTCGTGGTGGGAGGAGACTACTCAAGGATGTGAATACTAGTAGAAAAGGATTACTAGGGAGTTTCTTGGAGGCTGGCTACCACATCCTCTAGAGTTAGTGAATGGACATTGGGATGCTGGGGCAGAAAAAATCCAATGTCTCCAAGAATGTGGTTGACAGCAGCAACAGCCAAAGGAGGGAGAAAAATGACCCTGCCTCATTTGCACCTTTCAAATATAGCCACAGAGTTATCTGGCAAATGTAGTTTGCTTTTGTGTTTTGTTTTAGCTTTTAAGTTTCTGCAATACAGGAAAGCACACTAAAAGGGGGATAAAAATAGATGATAAGTACCAGTCTATCGGATCTTCAATAAAGACCATGACTTTATGGTACTCCTGCACCAATACGTATTCACTGGATTTTCTGTAACAGAGAATTGGAGCAGAGATTGGAATCAGGGTTTTTCTGAGTGGATACATCAGGATAAGTGTACTATAGAGGCCAGAGTATTCACTTTAATGTAGTTTGCCAATTTACCCATGAAGTGTAATTTGTAAAGGATAGTGAGAACACGAGCGGATCGATGACTGGATGAAAAATGAAGAATCAGAAGGGTGACAGTGTCTAGGGCACTGTTGGATTATGTTTACAAGTGCCACACATTTGCATGGATTATGCACAATTCCCAGTGAGCTAGCTGTATTTCCATTCCTTTATCCCTCTCTCAAGAAAGCACTTCTGAATGCAGTTGAATGAGTTATGCTGTTGTGGACTAATTTATTTTAAAATAAAAATCAACCAGCTTTTGTAGCCAACTAAAATAGTGACAAATTACTGGTATATCTCCTAACTAATCAAACTACACAGTTGCTACCACTGAAGTTGAGAATTGCTGCTTTGATGGGGGAAAGGAAGATCAGGCGTAGAAGTTTGAGCATGAAAGATTTGGAAGGGTAGGAGAAGAGCTTTTCATGTTCCGAGAGCAATTACTTCACATCTCTCGAGTGGAAGTTGTTTTATCTCTCACCCCAGGGGCACTTGAGAGCCAGAACTTGGCTGTGGTGCTCTTCTTTCCCATTGCCAATTCCAAATCATGTCTCCTCCTCTCTCCTTCAGAAACCACAGCCCTTTTAAAATTTTTAACCTTTTAAATATTGAAAATTTTCAATTATACGCAAACGTGGAGAGAATAGTATACTGAATCCCTATATATCCATCATCCAGATTTAATAATTATCAAGATTTTTGCCATATTTGCTTCATCCCCCTGCCTTTTTCTTTGCTGAAATATTTCAAAGTAAATCCTAGAAATTGAGTCATTTCATCCCTACACATGTTAGTGCACACCTTTAACTATAAGGTCATTTTTCTATAACCACCATTATAACTAATACAATTATTATGGATTTCTTGATACATTTAAACCCAGTTCATATTCAGTTGACTCAGAAATGTCTACCTCCAGGCCAAGCCCGTGGCGCACTCAGGAGAGTGCGGCGCTGGGAGCACAGCAGCGCTTCCGCCGCGGGTTCGGATCCTATATAGGGATGGCCGGTGTGCTCACTGGCTGAGCACGGTGAGGCCAGTCTCAAAAAGGACAAAAAAAAAAAAAAGAAATGTCTACCTCCAGGCCAAGCCCGTGGCGCACTCAGGAGAGTGCGGCGCTGGGAGCACAGCAGCGCTTCCGCCGCGGGTTCGGATCCTATATAGGGATGGCCGGTGTGCTCACTGGCTGAGCACGGTGAGGCCAGTCTCAAAAAGGACAAAAAAAAAAAAAAGAAATGTCTACCTCCACATGACTTGACTCAATTGGGATCCAAACAATTCTCTACATTACATTTGGTCGTTATGTCTCTTAAATTTCTTTTAATCTAGGAAATCACCCCACCTCCACTTTTCCCCAATGCCACTTGTTTGAAACCAGGTCAGTTGTCCTGTTGAATGTCCCATATTCTAGATCTGTTTGTTTTCTTGCGGTGTCATTTTACTTTTCCCATTATTCTCCACGTTTCCTGCAAACAGGAAGTTAGTTCTTAGGGCTTAGTTATCTTAAGGTTGAACTTTTTTTTTCTTTGGCCTCTGGCCTTTACAGGATCCAAACCCTTGACCTTGGTGTTAGAACACCGCGCTCTAACCAACTAAGTAACTGGCCAGCCTCGGGTTCAACATCATTTGCAAGAATACTTCTTAGAAAGTGCTAGTCTGTGGGCTGCATCACATTGGGAAGCACATACTATCCAGCTGTCCTGTTTTTAGTGACACTAAGATTGATCAATTGTTGCTTTGCCTCCCACGGATTTGTCACCCCTTTTCCCCTGGGTGATGGAGCCACAAAGGATTACTCAAAGCCCATCTCTTCTGAGCAGTGAGAAGCCCTGAAGTGGTTAATCTCCTGGAACCCTCAAGAGTGAGGCATTCCTTCCATTTGGGAAATTAACCACAAATTGGGGTTTTCTTCCTGCATTTATTCTCCAGACCAGGAAGTTACAGGAAGAGAACATAGGTGGGGTTATAGTTTAACAATATAGGCTGGTAACATCAGTAAAACAAGCCAGATGACATTCCATAAGGGAATTTAAGTGAGCCATCAACAAAAGCTTGATCTTAGCAAACATTCCTTCTCCCTACAAAGCTTCCCAGTGTCTTTACATATCAATCAGTAACTTGTCTGTCTTTGAACCAGCAGCCTTGCTGTGTTACAATTCTTTATCTTACAACAGAGACTATATAGCCTGGGGAAATTTTTTTGTTTTTTGCAAGGTCAACATTTTATATGTACTTTTAAGAAGTTAGACTAAACCTGAAAGTACAAGAAACTAGGCCCTGTGAAATATATTTGCTTTATAGTATACTCCACAATCAATGTTTTCAAATGGTGACAGTCTAATTCCTCCATGGTAAAATTCTACTGATGGTTTTATATAATGATCAGTGCCTAAACTAATTATTTCAGTAGAGGTTACAAAGTAATGATTTCCAAATCTGATTACTTTTATTTTCTGAAATTCTTCTGTGAAAAGCAACTTTATCTCATCATTTATGGGCCTTTATGTTACCCTGAAATACAGGTGTCCAGCAGGAATCTCAGATCCTTCTGCCCCTTCCTGTGCAGGTCATGAGTCAGGTAATCAAAAGAAGATACTGGCAGCTTCATGCAATGTAGACATACTTTATTCTTCAGATATGAGCTTCACAGATATACTTTATTCTTAGATATAAGCTCAGGCTCTACTCCACTGAGCCTCTATGCTCTGCCCTCCTTCCATGCTCCACTGACCAGTGGTTCAGAGCAGTTACCTTTATATTCTTAGTACACAATAGTGACCGCAAGCCAAGCATTGCATAATTACAACTATCATGCTGAATCAGTAATGGGCACATATGTGCAGTTATGCTACTTTATAATTTTTTTCTAGTGAATGTGCTAAATCTTGCTCATTTGTAACAGATATGAGGCGAGTGAGCCTGACTAAACTTTTCTACTTTCTTTACAACAGGGAACAGGAAAAGTAGAACAAATGCCTAGTTAATTCCCTTTAATAGCCAATTTTCAGGGTAAGGAGTTGGTGACCAATGAGTCTGTGTTTGTTTTGGTTATTGTTATTGTTAGGCTTTCTTTCTTTCTTTCTGTGACATATCATAATGAACTCATACATTTAAAAATATTCAATGTGTTTCATTCAGTTGTGATTATTACTTATCTTTGGCCTCTGAGAGCCCCTCCAATTTAGCTCTCATGTCTTTCTGACAGAACCCCATTAGTCTTTGATGGTTTATTTGCTTTCTGACACAGCTGGAGGTATCAGGTTTATTTTGTACTTTCCCTACTCTAGATCTGGAATCAGTCTCTCCTCCAAGGAATCGTTCTTTAATTTCATGGAAAATAGTTTTTGGAGTCCACAAATAGGGCCCTAGGAATGCTCATTGCACTAGATTGTCATCGCTTTTAGGCCTTCAAGTTGACAGAACTAGTAAATATGTATTTTTTAAAAGAAAAATTGTCATGCATTTAGGCTATTTTAATTCAAATTTAACATTAAATGGGGCCGAGAGAGTGCCCACGGGAGCACGAGAGAGTGCAGCGCTGGGAGCGCAGCAGCGCTCCCGCTGCGGGTTCGGATCCTATATAGGGATGACTGGAGCGCTCACAGCGCTCACTGGCTGAGCGCGGTGCAGCCGGTCTCAAAAAGGACAAAAAAAAAAAATTTCTGGGGACAAATGAAAATGAAAACACGGCATACCAGAACCTATGAGATACAGTGAAAGCAGTTCTAAGAGGGAAATTTAGAGCAGTAAGTGCCTACATCAGAAGAGAAGAGACTTCAAATAAACAACCTAACATTACATCTCAAGGAACTAGAAAAACAAGAACAGACCAAAACCAAAAGCAGTAGGAGAGAAATAACAAAGGTCAGAGCAGTAAATGAATTAGAGATTTAAAAGCAAAACAAAACTATACAAAAGACTGATGAAATAAAGAGTTGATTTTCTGAAAAGACATTTTATTTAGCATTTTAAAAAGAAACCAATCTGCTGTCTTCTGACTTACGCAGTTTTTGTTGAAAAGTCAGCACATCATTCTTACTGGTGATCTTTTTAAGGTAATGTATCTTTTTTCTCTGATTAATTTTGAGTTTTGGGGGAACATTTAAATGGTCTTTACTGAACTTTTAAAATATCTGCATTTAAGCACTGAAAACTTTGTCCCTACCAACATTAACATAATTATTTTTATGCTTTAGCCTCAATATATATAAAATAGTTTTAACATAATACCAATTTATAACTAACAACAAGACTAATGAATAAAATTTACTAAGATTTCTTCACAATTCTATTTGTTTTTGGAATATATTTCGTTAAGGATATTTATTGAAAATACTGTTTTCTGAAGTCATTTGGACCATTCTCTTTTCTGTATGGTTATCCCAGTGTGAAATTCATGCCATGTCCTGTTCGTATCTCTCACTCACAGAAGGTTTTAGCTTTCTGGTTTCCTCTCTACTCAGTAAGACCTTATTTAAGGTTCCTTAGTAAATGACAGTTAGGATTTGAATCCAGTCAGTCCTATGTCAATGCATCCTTTCACGCATTGAACTAATACCTTGGCTAGTTGCTGATCATAGATCTGAGTTTCCAAAGGGCCCGTTGAAAGAGTTTGAGCAGGACTGTGGGTGGGAGAGGGAAAGGATCGGGTCAGATTATGAAGGCTCAGACTTCTGACAGAGACTAAGGTAAATATGGATGTGAGCATAATCGGATTAATCTGGCCAGAGAATCTTTTGAGTCTATTGTGACTGCTTATTCTGCAGCCCTGGATGGTATGGTTGTTAGGAAAGGTAGTTTTCTTAACAAAGAACAGGAGATGCTGTGAAGGCTTCTGAATTACTATACTCTCTCATCTTTCTTCTCTTGGACAATGCTTACATATTATACAAACGTTAGCTTAAACCCACTTCTAGCAAAAGCTTTCTCTAACCTCTCCTACATTAGGTTGGGGACCCTGCTATGCACTCCCATGTCATCCTATTCTTTGGCATTTTATTCACCCATTACAATGCAAATTCAGTGAGGATAAGGTCTCTGTTGTGCTCACAATGTATCCCAGCACTTAGCATAGTGCCTGGCCAATAACTGACTCTCAATAAATATTTGTTAAATTAATGTGATATATTAAGCGAATGAGCTAATAATTAAGATTATGAAATCAGAATGACTTGGTCTGACTTGCCTCTACCATCTTTTGTTTGTCTATTAGTGCAAAATTAAAAACCAACACCCAAGGCCCAAAATCTTGAGTATGTGAGAAAATAGGCTCTCTAAAATCTAAAATTTATATAGATGTGAAAATCCATGAAAGAAGCCAGTTCATCTAGATCTTTACATTTAGGAGAGAAATAGTAATCATTTCTACTACTATTCTAATCTGTAGGGTAGAAAAAGATACTGTCATTAGCCGTATGTCATTGAACATTTGTCAGAGCAGCAGCTTCCAGCTGAAATGGCCTGACCCAGATCTGTCAGGCCATATTTAGCTTTATCTAAAATATGTCTTGCCTACCCAGTTCTTGGAGAAAGAAAAATCTGCAGGCTTTTGAGTCACCTACACAGAAATAGGGCTTACGGAGAAATTAAACAGATATAGGGAAGATTCTTTTATTTTTGTTCTTAATTTTACTACCTTTTGAATAGGTAATATGAGGGCACTTCCAAAAAGTTTTGTGGAAAAATGGAATTAAAGGATAATAGGAATCTTTTCATGAGCTTTTTGAAGACCCCTCATATACCCACATGGTTCAAAAGTCAAATGATATAAAATAATAAACATTGAGAAGTTTCCTTCTCACTCTTATTCCTAACCACCTCGTTCCTTATACCTCTCCACAGCACTAAAACCACTTTTATTAGTATTTTCTCCAGTGTTTATTACTGCAGCTAAAAGTAAATGTTTGCATTCATTCCCCTCTTCTTCTCTCCCTCTTACAAGAAAGATTGTGTTCTATACCGTTTTTTTTTCACATGTAGCCTGAAGATATTTCTATAACAATACATAAAGAGCTTTCTCTTTTTGTTTACCATTGCATTGTATTCCAAAATGTGAAGGGGCCATAGCTTATTTAACTTGGTTTTTATTGATGGTATGTGAGTTATTTCCACTCTTTTTTTTTTTTCCTTTTTGTCTTTTTTCGTGTCCGGCAACAGATTGCAACCCTCAGTGTCGCGCCCGTACCGGACCGGGACCGGCAATGGGATCGCAACCCTCGATGCTGCGCCCGCACCTCACTCAGCCAGGGAGTGGGAACCGGTCTGTATGTGGGATCCGAACCCTCGGCGGGAGCGCCACAGCACTCCCAAGTGGCGCACTGTAGCAGTGCACCACCGGGCCGGCCCCTATTTCCACTCTTTTGCTATTACAAAGATGTAGTGAATAACCTTAAACATGAAAGGGAAGATTAGTTTAGACTAGTATAAATAAGAGTGGATTAGAGCATTAAATAGGGATAGTCTGGCAAGTAGCTAAGGCAGAATCCCTTTGTGGGACTGGGGACTAAGGGGTTTGTGGGGGCTCTATAGTCGGTTGAATGTATAATGAATGACCAGACAAATCTAACCATGGAAAGTTTTTTCTTGGATTAATTTTTCCAAGTGGGATAAACAGATTTTGGAGAAAACAGCATCAAATAGGGAGATTCACCTGTATAGCCCTAGGCCCTTAAGTTTAATAAGATGTTTTTAGTGTTTGGAAAATAACATACAGTTTGTTCTTACGAAGATAGACAATGATTCGAAAAGCCATTTGGCCGCTTTCCCAAATTCCAACAACTTTTTTAAGAGGCCAAGACTTGTGATTAAAGATTAAAAAAAGACTGCCTGCCTGATTAAGCTCTGGCAATCTAAGTAAATGTAGTGCAGCAGACATTGTTGGTGACGCACCCAACATCCACCGCGCTCACAGCGCACCGGTCATCCCTATATAGGATCCAAACCCGCAGCAGGAACGCTGCTGCACTCCCAGTGCCGCACTCTCCGGAGTGCGCCACGGGGTCGGCCCCTCTTTCCTTTATTTAAATGCCAAAAGGTGTTACCTCAAATGTCTGCCCAGTTCTCTTGGTCTTACCATAGTGGGGAGCAGAGAATCATCCCCGCCCTGACTCAGCCCCAGCTACTTCACAGGTATCTGGGACGATGAGGGCNCTCTAGATCTGGAATCAGTCTCTCCTCCAAGGAATCGTTCTTTAATTTCATGGAAAATAGTTTTTGGAGTCCACAAATAGGGCCCTAGGAATGCTCATTGCACTAGATTGTCATCGCTTTTAGGCCTTCAAGTTGACAGAACTAGTAAATATGTATTTTTTAAAAGAAAAATTGTCATGCATTTAGGCTATTTTAATTCAAATTTAACATTAAATGGGGCTGAGAGAGTGCCCACGGGAGCACGGGAGAGTGCAGCGCTGGGAGCGCAGCAGCGCTCCCGCTGCGGGTTCGGATCCTATATAGGGATGACTGGAGCGCTCACAGCGCTCACTGGCTGAGCGCGGTGCAGCCGGTCTCAAAAAGGACAAAAAAAAAAAAATTTAACATTTAAATGGTCTTTACTGAACTTTTAAAATATCTGCATTTAAGCACTGAAAACTTTGTCCCTACCAACATTAACATAATTATTTTTATGCTTTAGCCTCAATATATATAAAATAGTTTTAACATAATACCAATTTATAACTAACAACAAGACTAATGAATAAAATTTACTAAGATTTCTTCACAATTCTATTTGTTTTTGGAATATATTTCGTTAAGGATATTTATTGAAAATACTGTTTTCTGAAGTCATTTGGACCATTCTCTTTTCTGTATGGTTATCCCAGTGTGAAATTCATGCCATGTCCTGTTCGTATCTCTCACTCACAGAAGGTTTTAGCTTTCTGGTTTCCTCTCTACTCAGTAAGACCTTATTTAAGGTTCCTTAGTAAATGACAGTTAGGATTTGAATCCAGTCAGTCCTATGTCAATGCATCCTTTCACGCATTGAACTAATACCTTGGCTAGTTGCTGATCATAGATCTGAGTTTCCAAAGGGCCCGTTGAAAGAGTTTGAGCAGGACTGTGGGTGGGAGAGGGAAAGGATCGGGTCAGATTATGAAGGCTCAGACTTCTGACAGAGACTAAGGTAAATATGGATGTGAGCATAATCGGATTAATCTGGCCAGAGAATCTTTTGAGTCTATTGTGACTGCTTATTCTGCAGCCCTGGATGGTATGGTTGTTAGGAAAGGTAGTTTTCTTAACAAAGAACAGGAGATGCTGTGAAGGCTTCTGAATTACTATACTCTCTCATCTTTCTTCTCTTGGACAATGCTTACATATTATACAAACGTTAGCTTAAACCCACTTCTAGCAAAAGCTTTCTCTAACCTCTCCTACATTAGGTTGGGGACCCTGCTATGCACTCCCATGTCATCCTATTCTTTGGCATTTTATTCACCCATTACAATGCAAATTCAGTGAGGATAAGGTCTCTGTTGTGCTCACAATGTATCCCAGCACTTAGCATAGTGCCTGGCCAATAACTGACTCTCAATAAATATTTGTTAAATTAATGTGATATATTAAGCGAATGAGCTAATAATTAAGATTATGAAATCAGAATGACTTGGTCTGACTTGCCTCTACCATCTTTTGTTTGTCTATTAGTGCAAAATTAAAAACCAACACCCAAGGCCCAAAATCTTGAGTATGTGAGAAAATAGGCTCTCTAAAATCTAAAATTTATATAGATGTGAAAATCCATGAAAGAAGCCAGTTCATCTAGATCTTTACATTTAGGAGAGAAATAGTAATCATTTCTACTACTATTCTAATCTGTAGGGTAGAAAAAGATACTGTCATTAGCCGTATGTCATTGAACATTTGTCAGAGCAGCAGCTTCCAGCTGAAATGGCCTGACCCAGATCTGTCAGGCCATATTTAGCTTTATCTAAAATATGTCTTGCCTACCCAGTTCTTGGAGAAAGAAAAATCTGCAGGCTTTTGAGTCACCTACACAGAAATAGGGCTTACGGAGAAATTAAACAGATATAGGGAAGATTCTTTTATTTTTGTTCTTAATTTTACTACCTTTTGAATAGGTAATATGAGGGCACTTCCAAAAAGTTTTGTGGAAAAATGGAATTAAAGGATAATAGGAATCTTTTCATGAGCTTTTTGAAGACCCCTCATATACCCACATGGTTCAAAAGTCAAATGATATAAAATAATAAACATTGAGAAGTTTCCTTCTCACTCTTATTCCTAACCACCTCGTTCCTTATACCTCTCCACAGCACTAAAACCACTTTTATTAGTATTTTCTCCAGTGTTTATTACTGCAGCTAAAAGTAAATGTTTGCATTCATTCCCCTCTTCTTCTCTCCCTCTTACAAGAAAGATTGTGTTCTATACCGTTTTTTTTTCACATGTAGCCTGAAGATATTTCTATAACAATACATAAAGAGCTTTCTCTTTTTGTTTACCATTGCATTGTATTCCAAAATGTGAAGGGGCCATAGCTTATTTAACTTGGTTTTTATTGATGGTATGTGAGTTATTTCCACTCTTTTTTTTTTTTCCTTTTTGTCTTTTTTCGTGTCTGGCAACAGATTGCAACCCTCAGTGTCGCGCCCGTACCGGACCGGGACCGGCAATGGGATCGCAACCCTCGATGCTGCGCCCGCACCTCACTCAGCCAGGGAGTGGGAACCGGTCTGTATGTGGGATCCGAACCCTCGGCGGGAGCGCCACAGCACTCCCAAGTGGCGCACTGTAGCAGTGCACCACCGGGCCGGCCCCTATTTCCACTCTTTTGCTATTACAAAGATGTAGTGAATAACCTTAAACATGAAAGGGAAGATTAGTTTAGACTAGTATAAATAAGAGTGGATTAGAGCATTAAATAGGGATAGTCTGGCAAGTAGCTAAGGCAGAATCCCTTTGTGGGACTGGGGACTAAGGGGTTTGTGGGGGCTCTATAGTCGGTTGAATGTATAATGAATGACCAGACAAATCTAACCATGGAAAGTTTTTTCTTGGATTAATTTTTCCAAGTGGGATAAACAGATTTTGGAGAAAACAGCATCAAATAGGGAGATTCACCTGTATAGCCCTAGGCCCTTAAGTTTAATAAGATGTTTTTAGTGTTTGGAAAATAACATACAGTTTGTTCTTACGAAGATAGACAATGATTCGAAAAGCCATTTGGCCGCTTTCCCAAATTCCAACAACTTTTTTAAGAGGCCAAGACTTGTGATTAAAGATTAAAAAAAGACTGCCTGCCTGATTAAGCTCTGGCAATCTAAGTAAATGTAGTGCAGCAGACATTGTTGGTGACGCACCCAACATCCACCGCGCTCACAGCGCACCGGTCATCCCTATATAGGATCCAAACCCGCAGCAGGAACGCTGCTGCACTCCCAGTGCCGCACTCTCCGGAGTGCGCCACTGGGTCGGCCCCTCTTTCCTTTATTTAAACGCCAAAAGGTGTTACCTCAAATGTCTGCCCAGTTCTCTTGGTCTTACCATAGTGGGGAGCAAAGAATCATCCCCGCCCTGACTCAGCCCCAGCTACTTCACAGGTATCTGGGACGATGAGGGCTGGGTAGAGAAGCAGGCACCTGGGTAGGTTCTCCTTTGGTGTTTCTTAAATAACGGTTTAAGGGCCGGCCTGGTGGCGCACTGGAGAGTGCGCCGCCTGGGAGCACGGCAGCCCTCCGGCCGAGGTTTCGGATCCCATGTGGAGACCAGTTCCCGCTCACTGGCTGAGCGTGGTGCGGGCGCAACACCTGAGGGTTGTGATCCCGTTACCGGTCAGTAAAAAAGACAAAAAGGAAATAAATAAATAAATAAATAAATAACGGTTTAAGTCTACTATAGTGTAGTTGGGGAGACATAGATTTTCTATTAGTACTTTGTTTACTGAAAACAAATTAACTTATTTTCACTAACTGAAACAGAGTCAGTGTTCTGAAAACATCAGTCAGTTTACTTTTCAGGTAGTTCTCTTTTCAAGCTCTTTCACAATTTGGGGGGACCAGACAAGTTCTTTAGGGGCTCACTGAAGGGCTTACAATTTAGGTAACGCAAAAGATCTCACTTTGATAAGTACTACTCATGCATTATTTGGTTTTAGAATCTCTACTCTGCTGACTTTCCTTTTAGGGCTACTGCTGGTGGATGTTACAGAAAAATTCACCAGGGATTTAGGTCTGCTTTAGAAAGGAGTTTTGTTATCTTGTTTTTTAAATTTCCCCTCAAAGGCAGCAGTTTGGAGGGATCCAATTTACATTCTGTCACTTTGTTCTGGTGATACACATCACTTTATAGAGAATCATAGCGTAATAGCCCAACTGGTTGCTCATCCCTGAATGAGGTTCTGGGTCATAGATTAAATGAAAAATGACCACTGAGAGAGCGGAATACAAAGTGCAGTGGAGCACAGAGGAAAAAAACAATGCCTTTTTGTGGCTGTTTAGAAGGTCGTTTGTATAGTGGTAGAAAGCAGGGGTTTTAGAGCCAGAAAGGAGGCCCAGTTACTTAATTGGCCGCACCCGGCACAAAATGAAAATGAGGGTCCCTTGTTAAAAAATTATGAAGAATTTCAAGACAGCAACACTGGAGCATTATGCCAAGTGCCCTCTGTGCAGGTGGCACACCCATGAATTGATCCTAGTCAAGGACCTTGGTTTCAAATCTCACTCCTGCCTCTCCAAAGCTTCCTGGCTTTGGACAGGTCACCCTGAGTCTCACTTTTTTCATTTGTAAAATAGTGATAACCCAACCTCCCTTGAAAAGTTGGTATGAGGGTGAAATGAAGAGCACTTGACACATCACTGGTGCACATTCCTCCACTTTCTTCCCGTACGTTCTGGGCTCTTTTCCTATTGTTCTTTAGGTAACCATATTTGACCTTCTATTCTCATTTCCCACTTTGCTTTCAAAATCTTTCAAAAGGATATTAGAGTGAACCTTATAAAATGGCCCATATCCAAATATTCAGGATCTACAAAACAGCAATTTTATTTGGCTCAACCTTATGCCCACTCCTTAGCGTGGCTTTGAACAGTATCGTGGTTAGACCCGGATAACTGGGCTCCTTCCCTTGCACCCGCGTTTTAGGGGACACACACCCCTACCCGCTACCCTAACTACCCCCACGCTCCTCCAGATGCACCTTTGTTCACCTAATTAGGAGTCCCCAGGGCCAAGTCCCCTTCTAGATCACACTCCGGTACCATGGACCCCAGGATACCCTACACAAATGGCCCTCAACCCGCTTCCAGAACTGCCCGGCCTCTGCCCAGAGGCCTTCCTGCAAGCAGGGCACAAAACGCAGGTTGCAGGGACAGCACGGGGATGCCGTTTGGGACAGTAGGAGGAGCTTGGATGTGCAGGTTGGCAAGGGAGTGGGGGAGGGGGTGGAGGAGGAAAGGTGTTGGCACGCATGCATCGGTTCGGAGTAGCCTAAATCCGGGTGGCAGGAGGAGGGCGGAATCTGTGGTTTCCTATATAAGGGGCCAGCCTGGCTTTTAAGGTACCCTATATTTTGGTTTCAACCTGCACTTCCAGTTTTATCTATAGACACGCTTCTCTGCACTTGCCCCCAACTACTCCAAGTATTATGGGAATTTTTTAAAACCTCTACGCCTTCTGCATGGTGCAGTCTCCAACCCTTCTCCCTTTTATCCACCTGATGAAATTCTACTAGTTCTTTAAGAACCAACTTATTACGTCAATTCCTACGTTAATCATTCCTAGGTGTCCTCCCCACCCCTTAACATCAGGCAGAGTTAGATGCCTCTTGTGCTGTTTCCCCCTTGTGACCTCATAACAACCCCTGTGAAAACACATCAGACTGTACTTAATTTGTTTTGTTTGTTTGTTTTGCCCCTAGACTAGACTGTGGGGTGGCTCTTCCAGGGCAGAAAACAAGATTCTTCCTTTGTGCTTATTCTCAGTGCCTACTCCAGCACCTGGCACTCAGTAGTCAATAATTAAACTTTCAGTGTGGTGTAGTAGACATTAATCCCAGCTCCCCCAGTGACCAAGTGGCCTTAAGAAAATGACTGAAACCCAGTTTCCTCTTCTTTGAAACAGGAATGAACATAGTATCCTTCTTGAACGGCCCTAAGGAGTAAATAAAACAATTCATCCAAACTGCTTCAGCACAGTGATAAATAGTATGGGCTCAATAAAAGATAAATGGTTTAATTAGCTCCTATATTCTGATTCTTGATAACCTGTAAAAGGAAGTAAATAGTCCTCTGAAGGCAGCAAGTGGTTTCTATTTTGATGAGAATTTGTATTTAATAGCATAATCTTAATAGAAGTGTGAGAAAATAGGTTTAAAAATTGCCTGAGATTAGGTAACACTTGCTTGGGAATGGTTTATTAAAAAGGAACCAAGTAATATTTCTTAATAAATTCAATTTGCTATGTAACTCTTGGTACTCTTGGTACCAAATGAGTGAGAAAATACTACATTACAGTCTGTTTTGAGAGGTATTCATAATAATGTTCATATATCAATAAGCAAATACAGAGAAATAAGATATAAAGTACATTTTTATAACTACTCTTAAGAACTTTGAATTAAAAACTTCACTTCTTTAAGAACTTTACATAAATATATGTAATAACTATTATATATTTTTATAACTATTCCTACAAAATTTAGGTATTCCTAAAAAATGTCACAAGTATACATATACACATTCATCTTGGATTTTTTTTTTAAAGGAAAAAGTTAATTACAAGAAAATATGCTAATAGAAATAGAAAACTATCTCTATGAGTTACTATATGGATCGTCGCCAGTCTGCTGTGACTCTTTACTCCAAACTGGGGCCTTTTATTGCATATTTAGCAATAATAAATGAGACTACTGATATTCAGATTATTGCACACCTAAATCCTGTCTTTATTAAGGAGAAAATCAAGAAAATAGATTGTGATCTAAGTTTGCAGTGAAAGTAAAAATTGGTTGATTCAATTTATTTGAATCTTAGTGTTCATACAGAATGACTATAAAATTGGACTGCTTTAGTAAAGAAAATGACCTCAATCTTTGTTTTTCAAGCTAATGCAAAATAAAAATCGGACCCATTTTTTTGCAAAGTATCCATGCTATTATTATGCTAATATATATTTGCTTACATTCTCAAGTATTAGAGACTGTATGCCTACTTATCTACAATGGGTAATTGTGCTATATATTTTTTCACAATGTCACATCTCATTGCACATATTGGTTCACTTAATTCGTAGAAGCTGCTAGTTTAAAATCTTAGGATATATGAAGATATCTGAGGTCGAGAATAAATAAGTTACGGGGTGGGGAAGATACTGATAGCAAATTTAGGAAGATTTCAAGGGCAGAGCAGGAAATCTGGTAAATCTTGTGTATTCTAGCTGGTAGAACTGAAAATTAAGTGTTAGCTTTACAATAGTAACAAAGACAATATAGTAAAGTAGTTTGTCTTTGAGTTGCATTTTGTGCTTAAAAGTATAATAAATGGAATGTCTCTACTCTTGTCATAACGCTAAGGCACAAATATTTGAATTCTAAATTGGAGGAAACAGAAACTTTCTTATGGAAAGAGATGGCGGAGTTTGGCATTGAGTTCTCTCTCCTTGCTTAGAAGATCCAGGCTGTGCTTTTTGAAGGCTTCTGACTGCAGCCTGAGTTGATCGTAGGCCTTCTGGATCCCATCTACCCTGCGCTGAAGCTCCTGGACTCTCAAGTTGCTGTCCACGGCCACTGCCTCTTGCTCAAACCGCTCTAGCACATGCCTCCTGGCTACATCTGCTGACTCCAACTTCTCCTCAAGCTGGCGGATCTCTGCCTGTTTGTTCTGAAGCATCTTACCCCTTTCCATGGACAGCTGCAGCAGCTCCTGTTTCTCTCTAGTGATGGTCTGCAGTCTGGCCTGCAGTTCCTGGCTCAGGCTGCTGTGTGTCTCCTGGGCCTTAGCCATCTGCTCCATGGCCTGTTTGTGCTGCTGCTTGAGGCTGTGGAGCTGGCTGTGCAGCTGCTCTGTCTCCTTGGCATGGGCACAGGCCTGCTGGCTCTGTAGCTCCAGCAGCTCCTTCTCTCGGGCTTGTGCTTGGTACGCATCTTGAGCACACTTCTGTTTCAGAGTCTCCAGCTCTTTGGTGAGGGCCTTGCTCTGGTCAGTGAGTTGCAATACTTTGGCTTCCTCATCCTTCAAAGCCTGGCTGAAGAGGCTGCTGTTCTCCAGCCTCAGCTTCTCATTCTCCTCCCTCAGTTTGATGTTCTGACCCTTGTGCTCATCTTTGAAGCGGATCATCAACTCGTGGTTGGCTGCCAGGGTCATAAAGCGTTCCTCCAGCTTCTGAACATGCTTGCTCTGGGCCTTCAGCTTCTCGGCCTCCTGCATCCTCTTCTCCTCCAGCTCTGTGTTAAGCAGCTCCAGGATCTGGCAGCGCTCCAGGGCCTCATCCGACCTCCGCTTCAGGATGCAGATGAGCTGTGACTGCTCTTGGATGCGGGAGCAAAGCATCGCCTTCTCACTCTTCTCCTCCTCAGACAGTCCCCGGAGGTTTGCCAAGGCTTCCTTCAAACCATCCAGTTCCTTAAACTCCATCTCCTCTTCCTGGTTTCTCAGTTTTTCATTTTGCTTACCTACAGGTTCTTCAGGGGGTGGGCTGTCCATCCTGAGAGCCTGCTCTCCCTGAGGCATAGGCACGCTCTCCTCCACTAACAGCTGACTTCACAGTCTTTCCCCCTCAGTTTTCAAAAGCCACAGTGTGTTGCTAGGGACTCTTGGCACTCTCCAGCAGTTGGTTTTTCCAGTAAGGAGCCTTGTAATTGGTGGACAGGTCTTCAGAATGCTGTGAAGTAACAGGGGAGTCTGGGGGAGTCCAGAGCCAATCTGGTCAGGTTACTCTTGCCTTTCTAACCAATCACAGCTCTCAGCTCACAGCCCAGTACAGTAGAGAAGTGAACCCCGTTTGATTTTCCAGACAGCATAAGGGAAGGAAACCTGACTCCACCTGATTTCTGGTAGGAATAAACAAATCAAGCTGGCAGTGACATGTTTCTCTTCTCTCTTTCCCCATCAGTTGTCATGAGAATAAATTACTGTCTGTGGCAACACAGTTGGTTCCTCAAAAATTTGCAGTCTATGAATACAAAATAGCAATGGTACTCTGAGAGTCAGGACCATAAACAGCTGGGAGTCTGCACCTGTAGTGTTTGGCACAGCTCAGTTTTGATATTTAAATATTAAAACAGCAAACCCCAATGAAATTTCTTTTGTTTCCTTTAGCATTGTCCCCATCTGCGAATAGATATTCTTCATTAGATATTGAGCCCTCCCTATTTTTACCCATTAGCAAAATAAGGTTACAGAAGGAAGCTTAATGAACAATATAGGTGTCATAAACATTAAAACAGGAAAAAAAATCTAAATGAGGCTTACCATCATATGCCAAACTCAATTCCAGATGGATTTAATAGTTAGGTGTAAAGTACAATAAAATCAAAGTATTAAAAATGGAAACTAGAAGAAAATGAAAGTAAGCCTCAGATCTCTGGGCCAGGAAAGACTTTCTTAGCTTAAGCATTATATAAGAGATCAGAAAGGAGAAGCTTAATCAATTAGGCTTCACTGAAAATCTAAAAGCATGTATAATTTTAAAAATTATGTGACCTCTGAGGTCTCTCCAGCCTCTTCTTCTCTGGACTTGCCTGACATTTTACTTCCTAGATAATCCCAACTACCGAAGTTCCCCTATCCAACCAGGTCCCTGGCCCTGTCTGTAGGTGTTCCTCTGCCTTGAATGCCTTTTTCCACCTTGTCTCTTGTCATTCTAGTAATTTACTTAGCTTTTTATACTTAGTTAAGAATCATCTCCTCTGCATAGTCTTTGCCTGGCTCTTGTATGTAGAATCAACCAATTACCTCTTTTAATGCATTCATTATAGCCTATTTGTACTTCTAGTGGAGCATGTGAAAGCTTTATTGCAATCATTGTTTACCTGCCTGCCTGACAGAGTTTGGATATGTTGTCCCTGACAAAACTCATGTGGAAATCTGATCCTCAATGTGGCAGTGTTGAAAACTAATTGAGTCATGGGGGCAGATCCCTCATGAATGGATTAATGCTCTCCCTAGGTGGGGGGATTAATGAGTGAAATCTCGCTCTATTAGTTCCCATGAGAGCTGGTTGTTTAAAAAGACCCTGGCACCTCCTGCTTCCCCTCTCTTGCTTCCTCTCGCCATGTGATTTGCCTGTACCCACTGGCTGCCTGCCACTTTCCGCCATGAGTAGAAGCAGCCTGAGGCCCATGCCAGATGCAGCTGTCCCAGAATCATAAGCCAAATAAACCTCTGTTCTTTATAAATTACCCAGTCTCAGCTTATTTATTATAGCAACACAAAAAGGACAAATACACAGCCTCTCCCTATTGTGAGACCATTAAGGGCAGAGAGTATGTCTGTTCCATCCTTGGTAATTAAACCAGTGCTTGGCACACTGGGGAGATAAATGTGTTTTCAATGGATGTTGAAGGCAAAAATCAAATCAAGAAAAATGTCTATAGTAAATATGACAGACAATATATTTTTTTTTATAAAGAGCTTGTATATGTCAACAAAACATTAACATCTTCAAAGAGAAATGAAAATTACATTTGCAGACAAGGGAACGGAAATAGCCAGGAATTGAACGTCAACAGTGATCCAATAAATACAAGTTAAAATTAGACTTTATTTTATCTATCAAATTAGTCAAAATTCTTTCCCCTTATTTTTTTGTCTTTTTTGAGACCGGCCGCACCGCGCTCAGCCAGTGAGCACACCAGCCATCCCTATATAGGATCCGAACCCTCGGCTGGAGCGCTGCTGCGCTCCCAGCGCCGCACTCTCCCAACTGCGCCACAGGCTTGGCCCTTTCCCCTTATTTTAAAACTAACCAAGCGGCTGGCCTGTGGCTCACTCGGGAGAGTGCGGTGCTGGTAACACCAAGGCCGTGGGTTCGGATCGTATATAGGGATGGCCGGTTCACTCACTGGCTGAGCGTGGTGCTGACAACACCAAGCCAAGGGTTAAGATCCGCTTACCGGTCATCTTTTTTTAAAAAAAAAAATAATAATAACCAAGACTGGTAAAGGTGTAGTGAAATGGGCATTCTCTTGTAACATTGGGGAAAGTCAGTTGACAGTACATATTGAGAACTTAAATCATTTTTATGCCTTTTGAACTAGTAATTGCCCTTTTGGGAGATCTTTACTCAGGAAATAATCTGAAAGAAAACATTTTGCCCAAAGCTTTTCATTTTAGTGTGGTTTATAATAACTAAAAGTGATGGTATATTTATACAACAGAATATTATGCAGCCATTAAACATTATCATTTTCATAGGTGATTTTTAATGGCATGGAAAATGCTTATGTTAGAAGGATTACTGAAAAATGTAAGATTCAAAAATTAAAATTCAGAATGATCTTAATGCTATGAAAACTTGAGTGTAGAGAAAAGAGTTGACTTTTCCAGTGATCATTCCTTCTAGTGGTCAGGTCATGATGACAAAGAAAAGGCTTGTGTGTCACTAAAAATATTAGATGGATTATTTATTTATTTATTTTAAATTTTATTTTATTTTGGGCCGACGCTGTGGCTCACTCAGGAGAGTGCCTGTCCTCATCAAAAATGTCAAGGTCATAAAAGACAGAAAGTTTGAGGAACTTTTCCAAAGTAAGGGAGACTAAAGACATGTGAAAACTGCTTTATCCTAGATTAGATCCCGGTCTGGGGGAAAATATATAGCTGTAAAGGACATTATTGGGAAAGTTGAGGACATTTAAATATGAACTGAGGACCAGATGATAGTACTGCATCAATGTTAAATTTTCAGTTTTAAGAATGCTCTTGTTTTTAGAAAACACAGAAGGAGCATGATGTCAGAATACTCTCAAGTGGTTCAAAAATTAAATTTTATAACATTTTATCTTTCTTTTTTCTGTTTTTTAAAAATTTTATTTTATTTTTTCAATATACAATGTGGTTGATTATTGTAGCCCATTACCAAAATGGGCTCCCTCCTGCCTCTCCCCCCTCCCTCCCAACAACCTCCTTCCTGTTCGCTTGTTGTATCAACTTCAAGGAATTGCAATTTTTTTGTCTTCTTCCCTCCCCACCCGTTTATTTGTGTATTTATTTATTTATTTTAAGCTCCCACAAATAAGTGTGAATATGTGATATTTCTCTTCCTGTGCCTGACTTGTTTCACTTAATATAATTCTCTCTAGGTCCATCCATGTCATTGCAAATGGCAGTATTTCATTCTTTTTTATAGTAGAGTAGTATTCCATTGTGTAGATATACCACATTTTCCATATCCACTCATCTGATGAGGGACATTTGGGCTGGTTCCAACTCTTCGCTGTTGTAAAGAGTGCTGCAATGACCATTGGGGAACAGGTATACCTTCGACTTGATGATTTCCATTCCTCTGGGTATATTCCCAGCAGTGGGATAGCTGGGTCATATGGTAGATCTGTCTGCAATTGTTTGAGGAACCTTCATAACATTTTCCATAGACGCTGCA
>NW_007726884.1:357484-368288 GCF_000696425.1 Galeopterus variegatus
CTTTGAGTTTTGCCAATTTGACTATAACATGTATTGGAGAAGACCTTTTTGGGTTGAATACATTGGGGATCTTTGAGCTTCCTGAATCTGAAGATATGTGTCCAGCACTACAGGGCGCGTGGTCTCTGCGGATCTTCCACTTGTCCTTCCTGATCCGTGCATGCTCGGCTGGGCTGGGGATCTTGGATGGATTTTTTAAATGCTTCAGATTTCAGATTTCACTGGGAACAAAAGAGATCTGAAAGGAGAGTTTCAGATTTTCACTTTGGTCTCAAAGATCAGAGTCTCATGTCCCAAATCTTGAATCTCTTATCTATACTGTACAAGAAAAGCAAGGTTAACTGAGAAAATTTCCTAAACTGAAATTTTAACAGCTACTTAAATTATGATATTGACATTTTGTGAAAGTGAGCTCTAAAGACATAAAAATCTGAGTTACACTTATTTGTAATTTTTCCTTTTTTTTTTCTTCTTCACTTTTCCTTAAATTTCAGGCTTCATATGCTGAAATGGAACTGTAAAGTCAAGGCTCTTGATTTCTTCAGTGTCCATGTCTACACAACACCCCAGTCTTCTTATAATGAACCATCTTCCCCTGGGCACAGGGTGGGCACATTACCCAGACTGTGCAAATCACAAGATCTTACTCCATCCACTCCTGGCCACAGTGAGGGGGACACAAGCCTGGCCACTCTTCCCCCAAGATCTCTCAAGGTGAACCTAGGATGGAAAAGTGCTTTAGCTGAGAATTTGAGATGGTGGAGCTGCCTAAGGCCTAAGTCCCACTCCCTGAGGAAGAAGACAGCATCTGAATTCCTGCTTCCAGCCTGCAAGCCTCCAAAGTAATCTAGATTCCTGCAGTGCTTCAATTCAGTGGGCTAACCCAGTCTCTTTCTAATAAATTCCCTTTTTTGGCTTATTTTCAGTTGGGTTTCTGAGAATAAAATAACTAGGGGGGAAAAAAGCCGTAAAACATGCAGTTCAAGGAAATGCATTCAGTTTAAGAAAATATGCTTTGAAGTTTTAGCAGGATCTTTGCTTAAAAGTCACACATATTGGCTTAAAAGCCTGTGGCTTCAGTTTGCTGAAGAATTCAGATGGCCTACATTTTATAATGCATGAAGTTCACCCTTAGCCTTACTCTTGTAGACAGGTAAGATTAAATTTACTGTCTGTATTTTCTTTTAAAGAAAGAAATGTGGTGTGAAATCCCTATGGTGTGAAACTTCCTGAGGCAGTTGGGAGTGCTCTGAATAGATGCAAGGAAGGTAAGTGGTTCTATTGTCTACTCTGGTGTTTTGAAGGTGAGGGACCTGGAGATGAGAGGAAGCAGGCAGTCCAGGTTAGGTGAGGGGATACCAGAACCAATCTCATTAATGCTCTAGAATCAGCTGGATGCTGGGAGATGGTTGAACAGGTAACTGATAGAAGGGCTGAGAAAGCAGCTTGTGCCATGAGGTGGCACAAGCCAGAACTGGGTTTGCAATTCTGCTACTATGTTCCAGGCTGACCTTGGAGGTGTGCCTCCACTTAGTTCATCTTGCCCTTCCAGAAGACAGGGTAGGAAGAGAGACTACGGCTAGACTGAACACTGTCCTAAAAGACCTAGGGAGACAATGGAAAGGGCATTGTTTTTGATGATTTATTAGATGCCTGTTGTAAGATCCTGTGCTCACCTATCACCCAGGCTTGTTTTGAGAAAGGCAAGCTAGTTGGGTCCTATGGGGGAGTAATGTTTCATATGCTAAAATTACCCCAAAAAGTCTCCATGGGAAACCTTTTAAGAATAAATGCTAACCTATCTTTCAAGTTTTTCAACTATCTTTATTTTTAATTTTAATTTTATTTTGTCAATATACAATGTGGTTGATTATCGTGGCCCATTACCAAAACCTCCCTCCCTCCTGCCTCTCCCCCATCCCTCCCAACAATGTCCTTTCTGTTTGCTTGTCGTATCAACTTCAAGGAATTGTAATTGTTGTGTTTTCTTCCCTCCCCCCCAACTATCTTTTTTTAATGTAAAACATTTTTTTTTTGGCAGCTGGTTGATACAGGGATTGAACCTGGACCCTGGTGTTATCAACTACTTTTTAAAAAATAAAAATGGTACTCAACAACATAGACAAACATACCCACTCAGAGGAAATAATGCCCAGAGTTGTAGTAAAGACTCTAGAGAAATATTAACTCAGCAGAAGTTCATTAGCCTTGTTAGAGAATTTAGACTTTAGGATCTCTAATATAAAGTATTTCATTTAAAATAAGAATTCAGGCTAATTTTCCAATATGATTTAAATCATATGATAATTTACTCTGACTAAGGGTTTTTACAAAACACTTTATGAAAATTACACATACATAGGAAGAACAGAAAAATTGAACAATTTACATTCTAATTAAAACTTTGTTGCAAAGCATGTCTGTGACTACTCTTATGCTGCTTTTATATAGTAAAGTCATAAGGAAAACAATCATATATGCAAGTTTTTTGTTAGTTTTGTTTTTTACATACTCTATTATAAAAGCAGGCTTGAGACCTGTTTTAGGATAGAACCAAGCCAAAACAAGCCAAGAATTGACTTCCACTTACAGCCAGTGGATGGCGCCAAAGTATATTTGAGACTTTTTTGTTTTAACACTTTGGAAAAGGGAAAGCAGTTTCTGAAGGTAGAAATGCACGCAGTAAATTCAGTGTCATTGCCCTCACATGGAATTCCATATTTTATTAAAGATTACAGAGTATATAGCTTCCTTATGGTTAAATTCTTTATTATCATTGGTGTTCTTCCTTCCTCTGCTCCACCAGTAGTATCTTTCTGGTTTTTTTCCACAACCTACATAGTATCTTTCTGTTTTTTTTCCACAACCTACATAGTCACAAATCCTGCAAGGGTTTTAGATAATCAAGTAGCAGGCCCTTTTCACTGTGGCACAAGATTGTGATGTAAAATATATGATGGCAAACTAGAACATTCAGCATGTTAACAATATCCCACATTTTAGGACAGCTTTTTTCTTTGAAGCAACAGCAATGTTCAATTTTCCTAGCTTGCTCAAATATCTTCTTTAATATTGGAGTCACAAATAAGTTACAAATTTTCTCATTATTTAATATTCCTTGGGCCTTGTAATCGAAAATGCAGCACATGCAGATTGACTTAAACATGCTGTGTAGTATTTGCTAGTGGCAATAGATAGAAAGTGAGGATCTTTGTCCATGTAGTCAAATTTTCAAGATCAGATTCCACCTGTTTAGTAGCTTTCAGTGGAGAAGCCAGTGGACTTTGGGCTCATTTGGCAATCTTGGCAATCACAAGCATTCTGAGAGGCAGCGTTGCTTCAATCCAAGTGTTGGGGGAATTTACCATCTTCTCCCAGAGAGCAACTTCTTCTGATGTAGAGTCCATCCAATCCACGTGAGTCCCATAGCTTTTACCTAAAAAAAAAAAAAAAAAACTATTTAGGAAGGAACAGCTCATGGGGAAAAACAATAGGTCATTCCTTAGTTATAATCACCAGTGGAAGGCAGCTAGGAAGAGTTTTAAAATCACCAGAAAGCAGATCTAGGACTCAATACAAGGAAGAACTGTTTAACCATCTGAGCAACTCCATTATTGGGATCATTTCCAAAATTCCCAGAGTAATGATTTCTCTTCACATTAATGTGAAAGCTAACAATTCATCAGGGGTATAGGGGAGGAATGGGTTGATTGGGTTGGGAGGATTCTGTATTGGATTGGAGGTGACACTAGATGGTCTCTAACGAAGCATGGTGAAGACTTTAGTGTCTAACAGACTCAACTTCAAATCTTGACTCTGTCACTTAGTAGTTCTGTTACCTAATTTCTTGGAATACCAGTTCCTTCGGGGAAAACATTAGTGACTACCTCATAGAATTATTGTGGGATTAAATGAAATAATACAAATAAATCATTTAATACAGTGACTAGTGCTCCATAAGTGTTATTTACTACTATTATTCAAAGCACAAATTTAGCCTTGAAGGACCATAAATGTTTTGGGGGGAGAAAGTAGTGATGAAGGCTTTTCTGTTCCCTCCTGCCCAACACATGCACAATACTTTAAGCTCTATATGAACAGACACTGCACCCCATTAATCCTCATATCTAGAGCCGCTGGCACACAGTCTGAAATTTCTTCACTCATTCATTTCATTATATTTAACTGAGACAGGATATCTGTTTTCATCAGGAAAAAGCAAAACAAATTCTTCTAGTGTCTCCAGAAGAATTTGACTCATGGAGAATTAAAAATATAAAAAAAAGTTACCTGTTCCAAAGCCAATCCGAAGACCTCCCAAAAACTGGTTGGTTAATTTGTAATGGTCCCAGACAGTGAGCTCTACACAGGCTTCCATCAGATCTTCAGGCCTGAACCCATCATAAACCATGGTGTGGTTGAAGACAGGATTGGTGGTTTTCCCTACAGCTCTCGTCTTCTGGCGACTTTTCCTACTTGTATCTGGAAGGATGGTACTACAAAAAGAGGCATTATTGTAACAGCATTTTAGTAAGATAGTGGATATTTATACTTTCAGTACAATTCAGCACAGCTGCTAAAGACTGGCAATGGAGAAAAGAGGAGTGTGAAGAGGAGGTGGGGCGTCATGCTGCAAAGATTCTGGACATAGAATCAGCCAGACTTGATTTGAATCCTGACTGTGCTACTTATTGGCTGTGCATTCTAGGAGAAGTTACTTAACCTCTCAGACACTTGCTTCTTCATCTATAAAATGGAATGGTGATGTTCACTTTGTAAGATTTATATTAGAATTAAATAACATATGCAAAACACTATGTTCAGTGCCCGAATCTAGTAAATGCTTAATATGGTAGCAATTGCTTGAGGATTCCTATAAAATTTGGAAGTATGGCCTATTCCTGATTATCTGTGTAAGCCTAAGGAATTAGTATAATACAGAATTGAAAAAGAAGACAAACCTCTCCAATTTGCTAAATTTGACTTTGGAATAAATTATATGATATTTTTTCAGAATCATTTATGTTTCATTTATAATAATAATTGAATGAACTTTACCCTGCTATGCCTCTTTTAAAGGCAAGAAGGTCTGAGAGTGGTCTCAGAATGGGAGAATGACCTGAGCTGAAAATCTTTCTAGCTGATATCTATGAAGAATATGTACAGGGAAAAATCATAAATAATGTCATAGTATTTTAATATATGTCACATATATTTAAATAGCTACAACTGGTCTTCCGGTAGTATGTATATAGGTAAAATTAGAGGGAGCTAGGAGAGCATACTAATATCTGTTTAGTTATTATTTACTAGATGCTACTTACTTTATGTAAGGATACTTCAAAAAATTCATGGAAAGATTTGTATTATCTTTTAATTTTGCCTCATGGAAAGATTTGTATTATCTTTTAATTTTGCCTGGCCAGTTGGCTCAGTTGGTTAGAGCACAACTTTGTAATACCAAGGTCAAAGGTTTAGATCCCCACACTGGCCAGCTGTCAAAAAAAAAAAAAGATCTTTTAATTCTATTTTTCCACAAACTTTTTGAAGTACCCTTGTATGTATAACAGAGAAAAAAGTTTGTCATTTAAAAACCCAAACCGTGTTAAGCTCTTATGGCTAACCCTTAGTAAGGGTTTGTTTGGTAAGTAATTTTTCAAATATCTACAGTCTGATGCAAAGACCTTTCGCAAATAGGCCACAAAACAGGTGGGACAAAGGAGAGGAGGAATGCTCCCTGCTCCACAAAGGATCCAAGGGGTGTGACATCCCACTATTAGAAATTTGATAGACCCTTTTGTACTGATTATTGCCCTCACCAATAGATGTACCCCCTAGAAGACTTTACATATCTAAGTATGAGGTCTCTAGTTTCATTTGTATATATGACTTCTTAGCTTTATGATTTTAAGATTAACAGGGAGTTCTTATTACAGATTCCTCTCATACATGTCTTCATTGTCCCAAGTAAATTCATTTAAACTATGAATGATGAGTTTCAGCTTCACAGATATGGATAACTGAAATCAACCAGCAAAGGCCAGGCTATAGTAGAACTGAGAAAGGTAGAATCATCAGTGCTGTTACCATTTAACAAAAGAATTTAGATGGTTTCCCCTTAGCAATGGTAAATCAAGGCATTCCTTCACCCAGATGTGTACTTCTCCAGTTGTAGGAGGCTTTTTACCTGTAATAGAAAAAAAAAAAAAGAAAAACATTTTACTGCCATTTCTATCTAGGCAATACTGCGTCCAAAGATGTCAGCCTAAAAATGGTCTGGCACAGGGATACAGGTACCAGCTAGTGCTAGATGGTATTATCCTAGTTGATTAAATCTATATGTTCTTAACTATATCTTTCATAATCTAGCTGTCCTAAGCTCAGATAGTCCTATAAAAAATTCATATTGATTCCAAGTACAGAATATTATTACATCCTTCTCTTTGGATTTTGCTTGGCTCAGCAAGATCAGATATCGGGGATGTGAATCATCCATTTATAGTTATATTCAAAACATCTCAATGAAATGCATATACTTTCAAATATTGATACAAATATCAGTTGGTGCTGGTAGAAGCCACTTTAAACATATTTGAGTATAAAATAACTAAAACAGGTACTGGCTAAGGTATAGCCACTCCTCTTGTTAAAACTGGTTACACATTTTATAGGGATATTGTATATACACACATAATAGTTAATGTCATGGATAGGAAATTACTAAGAAGTTGGCTTAGTCTGAAGTTGATGTCTAGACTGAGTGCACAGGAACAAGGGGACATGGCCAGATTATTCTGGATGGGTTAAGGCCAATCAGTCAACCAAACAGTATTTGATGAGCATCTACTATGTGCTCATTCTTACACTAGGAATGTCCTTGGATCTACAAGGAATAAAAGAAATAATCTATGCCCTAGGAAATGTTTACAGTTAAGATAAAGAGAGTATTTCAAATAGAAACTGTAAAAATGTAGAGTGAAATGCCAAGTTATTACTCTGGTGTTCTAGAAGATGATATGATCTTCTAGACATGAGAGCTAATATAGTCAGAAAAAGCTTTATGGAGGAGATGGGGCTTCATCTAAGACTTGTATAGGCTGAGGAAAAAGGAAGCCATTCCAGGGAAGAAAAACTACACAAGAAAAGAAGACCTGAGGCCCAAATGTCAAAGATGCAATTAGTAATCTTGAGGAAAAAGCTTTATCTCCTAATGAGGTCCTGAGAGTGAAGGACCAATGAGCTCTAATTACTTAGAGACTTCCTATGAATTGTTCTAATTCCCTGTGAAAAAGGACATTAAATTCCATTCTTATCACACTATCAATAGGTCCAAATTCTTTTTTTTTTTTTTTTCCTTTTTGTCTTTTTTACTGACCGGCAACGGGATCGCAATCCTCGGTGTCGCGCCCATCCTGGGGACCGGCAATGGAATCGCAACCCTAGGTGTTGCGCCCACACCGTGCTCAGCCAGTGAGCGGGAACCAGTCTCCACATGGGATCCGAACCCTCAGCGGGAGCGCCACCGCGCTCGCAAGCGGCAAACTCTCCAGTGCGCCACCGGGCCGGCCCAATAGGTCCAAATTCTGAATACAGTAAAGACCATTCACATTGTGCAGATACAAACCTTTTGGAGAGTGAAGTGAAGGTTAAAACAAAGATTGTAAACTGGACTGAAAAAATGAGAATTTTCTCATAGAAACAGAAAGTAGAATGGTGGTTACCCGAAGCTGGGGGGAGGGGAAAGGAGAGTTATTGTTTAATGGGTATAGAGTTTCAGATTTGTAAGATGAAAAAATTCTGGATATCTGTTTCACAACAATGTGAATATACTCAACACTATTAAGCTGTACATTTAAAAATGATTAAGATGGTAAATTTTATGTTGTGTTTTTTACCACAATAAAAATATAAGAATTCTCTAGTTTACAACTGTGAACGACTCATTTGGTTTATATAATTACTGACTTAATAAGTTTGCTTATATTTCACCTTTGAAAATATAATAGAACCCAAATAAATCCTTGGAAAGGGAAGGTATAAGGAAAGAGCACGAATCTGGATAGAAAACCATTACATACCAGGGATTGGCTCTGGGACATACTGCAGAGCCAGCTTCATTTCACCTCTGTTTTCTACTTCAAGGGCAACTGGTGCTGTCTGAAAAATGAAGGAATGTCAGCAGGTGTGAGACACAGACTTTTATCCTCTTTGTTGGTACTCTGTTACAGGAAAGTATCTATCCCATTTCTGGGACTGTATATCACTCACGAGTGCCCTGGAATAAAATTTACCTCTGCATCAGAGCTAGATTGTTGCTTTTATATCTGAGAAAGCTATGATGAGTATCTTAGAAAACCTTGCAGGGTACCCAGAAAACATTTCAAACTCTTTTGTCTCAAAGATGGTGGAGAAATTAGCATGGCTTTCTTGGAGATAGGAGAGGTAACCTGGGATGCTTTAATTTTTATCAAAAAACATACATTTTGTTAGTCATTCAGTCAGCATATATAACAATTTATTTGTATTCCTTTTCTTTGAAGGAGTATGAGAAATAGTGTGGGAAGGTGGGTGGCTAGGGGATGCCAAAAATTACATTTTCGAAGCTGCCTTAATCTTATTATTTTAGACCAAATGCAAAGAAGACTGTCAGAATAACAAAGACTGGACAATAATTTTAAAATGTGTATCTGTTATTTTCAATTATAAGAGAGATGGTTTTACTTTCAAATTCTGGCTCTTTAGAGCTTTATTTCCAAAACATGGGTATGCATCAAAAATGTAATGGGAGCTAGTGAAAAATGAGATGCTTTTGACATCTTCTGAAGAATTCAGACCCAGCATGCTTTGGGTAGGACTAGAAATAAGTTCTCCAAGTGATTTTGATGTAACATTTGGGAACCATTTCTTTAGTGGAACTATTTTATTGTGTAGATACAAAATAATGGTTTGTATTGGTTTATATTTATCACTTCCAGCTATGATGGACTAGCTTGGACCACACCAACCCTCACACTGAGAACAACAATAACAAAAGAGCAGGATTTAAAAAATTGATTTAAAGGTGCTAAAGAATTATTAAGACAGACAGAACTCAAGTGGGCAAGATCTTGTAAGCCTGACATTCTTCTCTGCTTTTAACTTTGAGGCATTAACTGATTTTTAAGTGGTGCCAAACTGAAAGCATAAAAAGCCTAGCAGAAAGAGACTGACAAGCTGAGCAGGGCTTTTAGCAGTCTCATGGGGCTGGGGAGACAAAACTGGGAGTCCATGGCCTGCCGAGGAGGAATAACACTAGAAAAAAGCCTTTAACCAGTGGTTCTCAAAGTATGGTCCCCAGGTCAGCAGCATCAGCGTTGCCTGGGACCTATTAAAAATGCATATTCTTGGGCCTACATCTTAGTTAATCAGAAACCTTGGGAATAGGGTCCAAAATTTGTGTTTTAACATCAGGTGAATTAGATGCATGCTAAAATTTGAGAACTACTTCCCTAGGCTTTTGACTAGAACCCATTAAGGGCCATAGCCTAGGAGTATGAGCAAACAAAAACTATACCAGACCACATGAAAACCGAACCTGAGCTTCAAATGAGTTCATTCCCAGACCAGATTAAAATTGTCTGTCCTTAGAAGCAAAAGTAAAACCTTTCAAATTACCCCTAGAATTTTTTCATATACAATGTCCTACATGTGATAAAAAATGAACAGGCATGCCAAGGCAAAGGACCAAGTGACAAAACTGAGATTTTTTTGAAAAGTAGATAATGGAGACTTACAAATGTTTAAGATACTGGAATTTTCGGGCCGAGCCCGTGGCGCACTCGGGAGAGTGTGGCGCTGGGAGCGCAGTAGCGCTCCCACCACGGGGTTCGGATCCTATATAGGGATGACCGGTGCGCTCACAGCGCTCACTGGCTGAGCGCGGTGCGGCCAGTCTCAAAAAGGACAAAAAAAAAAAAAAAGATACTGGAATTTTCAAATACATACTTTAAATAACTTTGGTTGCTATATTTACAAAGATAAAGTTAAGATAGAGAATTTTAGGAGAGAAACGGAATCAAAACAGAGTCAAATGAAAATCTGAATCTGAAAAATTTTTATATTGTAGATGAGTTTAAACTAAAGATGTTTTAACAGCAGATTAGACACAGCAGATAAAATTACTGAACAGAAAGATGTCAGCAAAATATAGCCTAAAGCACAGAGAAAAAAGAATATAAAATATAGAAAAGAGCATAAGATACATATGGGACAGAGTGAAAAGGTATAACATACAAATAATTGGAAGTTCCAGAAGGAGAGGAGAAAAATAATGGGGCAAAAGCAATATTTGAAAAAATACTTGCTGAGAAATTTTCAAAGATGATGAAAGACACCAAGACACAGATTCCAGATGCTCAGTGACCCCAAAATGGGATAAATAGCAAAACAAACAAAAAAAAAACCCTACACTTAGGTCATTATAGTAAAACTTATAAAAATCAAAAACAAAGAAAAAAATTCCAAAATCTGAGAAAGACAAAAAAAAAAAAATCACCTTCACAGGAGCAAAAATAAGATTAATAGCTGACTTTGCAACAGAAATGACAGAAGTCAAAATGTAATGGAGTGACATCTTCAAAGTGCTGACAGAAATAACTGCCAACCTAACCAAGCAAAAATATTCCTCAAAGATTAAGGCGAAAAAGATGTTGTTATACAATGAAAATACGAAAGTATCCATTGCCTGTAGATATTCACTAAAAGTAAAACTAAAGGAAAGTCTTTAGGCAGAAGAAATAACTCCACATAGAGATCCAGGAAGGGA
>NW_007726884.1:368298-370621 GCF_000696425.1 Galeopterus variegatus
GCATCTATGTTCATCAAGGATATTGGCCTGTAGTTTTCAACACCAAGGCCACGGGTTCGGATCCTATATAGGGATGGCCGGTTTGCTCACTGGCTGAGCGTGGTGCTGACAACACCAAGCCAAGGGTTGAGATCCCCTTACCGGTCATCTTTAAAAAAAAAAAAAAAAAATATTAGAGATCTTTAATTCAAGGATGCATATTGTAACGTCTACAGTAACCAATAAAAAAAAGAAAAAAAAAACTATAACTGACATATTAATAGAGGGAAAAATGGAGTAATAGAATAACTGATAATCCCAAAGGAGAAAATTATGGAAATAATGAGAAAAAAAGGACAAATATTAAGATATTAGATCTGAACCCAAAGGTCAATAATTGCATTAAGTGAAAATGGGCTAAACAGTCCAATTAAAAGACAAATATTTTCAGACTAGAAAAAAAATCAAAACTATTGCTTATAAGAAACTTATCTTAACTACAAGAATTTAGAAATGTAGCTCAGTTGGTTAGAGCATGGTGTTGTAACACCAAGGTCAAGGGTTCAGATCCCCAAATGGTCAGCTGCTAAAAAAAAAAAATTAAAAATGTTCAAATATCAATGGATAAAAACAAATTTCTAACCAAAAGGAAGCTGACAGAGCTATACTAGTACAAAGTAGACTTTAAGGCAGGAAGCATTACTAGAGATAAAAAGGAAAATTATAAAATGGTCAATTCATCAGGAAAATATAACAATTCTGAATGTGTATATACTTAATAAGACAATCTCAAAATTTCTTTCCAAGTGACACATGGAACATTCATCAAAATTTGACCACATCGTAGGCTAAAAGTAAGTCTCATATTTCAAAAGGTTGAATTATTTAAATGACCTTCCTGAAGTCCCTGTAACATTTGGGTTAAATGATTTAAACATTCTCCCTGTGATCTTTTTTACCCTTTCTTCACTGAATGTACAGCTAAATAAGTCCAACCCTAGTTTAAAATGATCCCAAACTGCAGTTCAGCACTCTGAGGTAGATGCAATTAAGCTTTTTCCTGCACTCATGCCCCCAACCAACCAACCAACCGAAAAATTCTGAACTTACCTTCCGCTTCAGAGGGTACCACCTCAATTGTTTATTCTGTTTGTTGTCCCAGTCCCATGTTTCCAAATCAAGTTCTACCTCCCCTAGGAAACTATTGCGCTTAAATGTATCCCGATGCCAAACGGACAGGTTCAGCTTCTGTGTCTTTAAGATTTGCTTTTCGGTTTTATACTGCAGTTCAAAGAAAATCAAAATGATGAATAACATTACTTTATGCCAAAGTTATGTCACAGAGATGAAGAAAAGTCATCTGTGTAGACCAGATTTTCTCATCTGTTAGGTTTCACATCTCAAAAATATTGCAAAGTCATCTTATTCTAAGTGTCTTGTTTCAAAGAGCTAAAATACATCTTTCACAAAAGCTGATTTTCTTCCCCCCTCTGGAAAAGCAAACTGTGGTTCAAATATCATAGCTGGTAATAGCTCTCTAAAAACAAAAGCCAATTATTCAACTTTTGCTGAATGTTTTTAGACTGGATATCAATCAAATTCAGTCTAAAAATAAAAATCAAGTTTAATACAATTCTCTGTTTTCTACATAAGAACAAGGATTTTGTTTGGGGGGGTGGGGAGGTTAGACTACTTTTTCAGAGCAGTTTTAGGTTAAAAGAAAACTTGAGCAGAAAGTAGACAGTTCCCACATACCATCTGCCCCCATATACACACACCTCCCCTACTAGCAACATCCCACAGGGATAAGGTATATTTTAGGAAAAGATAAACTTGTTTTTTTCCTGCTTCATATGGTCAAGTAGAAAAGATTTGGCATCCTAACAGTTTTTCATCTCCAATGTAGTCACTCCTTGATTATATATAATCATGGAAGGGATAATAGTGCTTCTAATCTAAAAATAATCTCGATTTGGCTTTATGATGTACTACTTGAATGTCTATTTCGGTTGTAGTAGACTGCCTTTCTCTGAGTTTACCATTTAAATTAGCTGGCTTTTCCTGAGTATAGGGTTGAAATAGCTGACCCAGAAATAGCTAGGGTACTGGGATATATCATGGTCAAACAGTAATTAAAAACTTGCTTCAGAAAATCCACAGGTGGCTGATTCACCCATGGATGACTAAGAGTTGATTTAACTGCTTCTTCTTTTCCCAGAGGATAATCAGATACTTAGAGTTTTCAGAAACAGGGAATGGACAACATTTCTTATATTTTTAGTTTTAAATGATCTGTTAGTCATGACTAAGCATGATGCTGTTGGCTTGGGGGGGGGGGGGGCCT
>NW_007726884.1:370765-433572 GCF_000696425.1 Galeopterus variegatus
TTATTTTAAAATAATATTTTTGTTAAATAAAAATATGGTTTTTTTGTTGGGGGGGGGGGGTCATCTGTCCATCCATCTATCCTTCCAATAAACATTTTTTTGGGGTACTTATCCTAGACACTGTACTACCAGTCAACATTTTTAAATGTTTAATGTGTGCTAATCACTTCACACATATTAACTCTTTTAATGTTCACAACTATTGAGGTAGGTATGTAAGTACTATTACCTCCCTTTTGCATATCTGAAAACTATCATCATCCCCATTTCAAAGATCTCAGGTGCAAATATATTAAGTCATTTGCCCAAAGGCGCACAATTTGTAAACAAGACTTAGTTAGTCCCTGCCCTCAAGGAACTTAAAATTTAGTGGCAAGGTAGACAATTAAACCACTAGTTAAAGTGCTAAGTGTTAACATAGTCTATTATAGAGCAAGGTTATTGAGGCAGCAGACAGAAGGGGAACTTGGGAGTTAAGAACCATCTCTCATAGGAACAGGCATTTAAAACTGTATAGGAGGTAGTTAGGGAAAGAATGTGGGGAAGAATATTCCAGCTTGAAGGAACAGAAAGTCCCAGCAGTACAAGAAAATGTACTTCCTCCAAAGTACAGAAAGGAATACAGGGTGACTGGAACAAAGACTGAATGGGGAAAGTTGAGGCAGAGTTCAGGTTGTGAAGGGACTAGTGTGCATGTTAAGAAGAATGTACTTGACTTGGAGAGTAATGGGAATCCTAAAAGGTTTTAAGTAGAGAAATAATATGATCAGAATTGTGTTTTTAGAAGATCTTTCTGGGCTGGCCAGTTAGCTCAGTTGGTGAGAGCGTGATGTTATAACACGCAGGTCAAGGGTTCAGATCCCAATATGGCCAGCTACCCCCCATGCCCGCAAAGACTAGCAACTTTATCAGCTGTGTATCCTGGAGCAAATAAGTTTATCTCTCTAAGCTTCATTTGCCTCATCTGTGACATGCAGATAATGCTACCTGCCTGGAAGGGTATGTATGGGGAGCCAGTGAGACAATGTGTATAACCCCTAAGGTATGTCTCATACAAAGCAGATTCTAAGAAAATTTTTATTCCTTTCCTTCTTCCCTTTTGGTGACTGACTACCTGTAGAGATACTACCTAAGAAGACATGTTTATTTAAATGCACAGGTCATCATTTAGGATTTTCCTTTATAGAGAATTCATAGATACCCGCAGTATCTCGTTATACACAGGATTCAAGGTTTTCTTCGCTATGAGTGTTTTCTTCTTGCCTATTTTGCCTTTGTCTGGTAACAAATAGGTCTTTACATATCTAAAAAAGAGAATTGAACAGACAAGAAGGTCAGAGAAGATTAGTGATGTTTCCACCTCTACTTTTAAAAATGTATTGAAAACTGACAGCAGAAATAATTATTTCAAGATACTGAGAAAAGCAGTAAGTAATAAATATTCCCACTAACACCTTTATCTTAAACTTTTATTTTTATTTATTTATTTTTTTAAAAAGATGACCGGTAAGGGGATCTTAACTCTTGACTTGGTGTTGTCAGCACCACGCTCAGCCAGTGAGCGAACCGGCCATCCCTATATGGGATCCGAACCCGGGGCCTTGGTGTTATCAGCACCACACTCTCCCAAGTGAGCCACGGGCCGGCCCTATCTTAAACTTTTAAAGGGAGTTTTGTGGAACTGATCATTTAATATTGTTTTGAAGATTTTTAAAGGAAATTCCCTGAGTTCCTTTCTCCTTTGGCCCTACCTAATTAATATGTGTGTGTGTTGGGGGTTGCAGTAGGGGGATGTAAAAGTTTAATATTGTTTTGAAGATTTTTAAAGGAAATTCCCTGAGTTCCTTTTTCCTTTGGCCCTACCTAATTAATATGTGTGTGTGTTGGGGGTTGCAGTAGGGGGATGTAAAAAAACAGACCTCTAACATAGTGCTTTATATTGATGATTTATTCAGAAAAGGCTTTGGTGCTTGGACTATTTTTTTTTAATGCTTTTGTTACTGTCTTCTGAAAAAATTAATAGTACACATCTAATCAAGCCATTTTCAATGTAAAAAAAAATAAAGGATATTGATCTCAGTTATTTTTATAAAAAGAATAAAAGAAAAAAGGATTGGGCTTGTCCAGAAAAATGAGAACCAGACTTCTGCATAGGGATAAGTGAGGAATCCATTCAACTTTTGCAAATAAACTGAATGTTGGGAAAATAGAATAATTTAATCAGGCCCCCTTGCCTTGAGTCCAGTTGGGGGTGGTGTGGCACATTCTTTGTAAACAAGTTGTGTGTGGATAGAGTTAGTGTGCATGCACGGTGCCTCAACATGGCTGGTGTTGACTGCCTCAGGCGGCCACCGTGCACAACCACGCTCTTGAACCTACAGCTCCAAGGACCTTTTGGCTGATTATCTAGCTCATAGACCTATGTGTGAGGAGTCTGGGGACCCAGCCTGGCATGTGAAGGGTTTGTGACCCAGTCTGGACAACAGGCTAGAGAGGTCTGTGAGCTCTAGACCCAGCTCTAGCTCGACAATTGGCCCAGTTGGCAGGATTACGAGCAGATAAAAGAGTGCTACACTGAAATTTCAGCAAACCTGTGATTTAAAAGATGAATTAGTAATGCCCCCTAAAGTTCTTCCATAAGATATAATTTAAATATGGAAACTACCTCATTCTAGAACCTCAACTATGTTTACATCATTGAACATTATGAGGTGTACTCCACATGTTCCTAATTTTAAAAAAAGTTTGAGAATGTGGTGGAAAGATACTGGGGTTCAAGCCCTCACTGCTCTTTTGCTGCTATCTGAATTTATGTATATGGGTTACTTATCTTCTCTGGCTCTTGTTTCCTTATCTATAAATTGAAGGAAGTGGACAAGATGACCTCAAAGGTCCATTCCAAGTTGAAGCATTTGTTCTTCTCTATGATTTTTATAACTTAGTTAAGTTTGGCATATGAATTTATAAAGTAAATAAAACAGCATTTGCCTCCAACTTTTCGAACATTCCTTTTAACATAGTCACATAGATACCCTCTCTTTGATTACTCGCTTTCCTTCGCAGTTCCTACAGTTGGAGAACTAAGAGAAAGTAGGTGACTCCAAAATGTACTTACGGGTCTGAACGCTGTTTTTTAACATCTGCTGCTGCTAAGTCCTTACACTGGGCCACAAAAACATGCAACTCCTTCAGTGATTCCACATAATCAATTGCAAACTGAATATTTCCTTTAACTTCCAGATTGCCGGAGTCTCCACTATAAACACTCATCACACTGCCACTCACCTGAAAGCATCAGAAACACACAGTATTTGTCTCTATCTCATTCTTGAACCCAGCACAAGGATCATGGATATAATCCTTGCCTGGCATTATTTCTCTAGCTTGCATATAAAAGCAGTTGATATAATACAGCATAAAGACAGATCAACACAGACAACATGACATGATATACATGACTAGTGTTTTTTTTTTTTTAAAAAAGCCCCCTAAAAGACATAGATGAAAAGTCAACTGCAAGATGCTGGCTTATTTCAAAACAGGGTGATTTTAAGCTAGGCGGCATTCAAAGTTCCACTTTTAGGCATGCTTAGTATTTAAAATGCTAAAGAAAAAGGATATGAGAAACCCCAGGCACAGAAATCAAAATGACACATTGCTCTATCAGATTTCCAAGGCACTAAAAAGGAATTTTACCATGTTACTCATCTGCTGAATCTAGGAAAGTGCTTACTGAGCCATGCCCTTTTAGAGGTCAGGAAGGGTAGAAAATGGATGATTGATGAAGGAGATTTAAAGCTTTCCCAAGGGTATGCATTAGATTATTATCAGCAGAAACTCAATTTAAATAGATTCTAAAAAAGGTTTCAGAAATGCAAGGCTTATAGAAATTTAAGCACAGCCTTATCATTTGTTTGGCATACCTGATGAGACATATGTTTGTGTATGTACATTAGAGAAATATTTGGGTAAGTGTACGTGGATATATTTACATATATATATCCACAAACATACTACATGCACACACAACTGCCTCACTTTATGCAGGAAGTTCTACATAAAGTCAAATTCTCTTAAATCAAATCTGAGCAGCTACACTTGGGGAGCTTTCTTTTTAAAACCCTGTTCTGAATCCTTCTGTGAGACAAAGAATCACTTCTCCTATTCTTTTATGTGAATCAGTATATTTATTCATCAGGTTTACTAAAAGAGAGGTACAATTCTATGCTTGCAAACAGTATATAAATCATACCTGATATTCTGATGTAAGCAGATTTTATAATAGTTACCCTGTTTGTTGCACGGAAAAAGTTAGTGGTTCATATTGCTGACAATTCAGATTTATTTCTGAAGTACTTACATCCAAAAAAAAAGTACACAAACATTTATTTATAATGGATATGAACCTTTTATCTTTAAAAAAAAAAAAAAAAAAAAAAAAAAAAAAAAAAAAAAAAAAAAAAAAAGAAAGGAAGATTTAGCTAACCAGAAGCTAATTATGTATTAGAGAAAATGCTTGTGCCCTTGAAGTCTGAGAACTACAACAGGAGGCCGTTTTACAATGAGCAGGAGCATGGCAGAAGGAGATTCAGAGAAGCAGAGAGATATTAACACGGAGCCTTTGTTTACATACAGAAGACAAGGACGTCATGCCAGAGGAGCTGCTAAGATTGGTTAAAGAGCTCGGGCTCTTCTTATGTCTGCTGAGCTGGTAACTGCTTTCTGATGTTGTATCTGTTTCTCTGTCATCACTCTACAAAACATCATATAATATGCACAGGATTTAAATTCAGAATGAGTAAAGGTCAGAATCTCTGTTTAGGCAAAGATGATATCTTGGTATTCCACTGACTTATGACATTTCCCAAGGTCACTGGATGCTAATGCTAATTGCCAGGGAATGGGATTAAGGATGGAGTGGGTGGTCTGCACTGGACCTCACCTAGGTAGGAGGGCAGTGCTTAGCTACTGAAATAACAAAGTAATTTTTTCAGCTACAAGGTGGCCCCAAGGTGCTACAGAAGACAGCACGATTGTGAGCTTTCTTGTTACTCTTTTAATATTATATATTTATGTTGCCTGGAGAATTTAATTGACATATACATGAGAAATTAACTTTACCCAGACGTTAAAAAGTCTAAGATCTGTCAAAACATAAAATGTCATGCTTAATTTCTTTCATTATGAACATAACCTTAACTTCCCTAAAATCAAATCTTGTACTTAAGACACTATTAAAACTAGGGAAAAAAAAATACTATTCTGATGTTTCAACTAAAGATTATATGCATTTTTTTTAAATTTAAACAATCCCTTATGTATTTCTATACTGCTATTGTGCTTATCCTTTTCTTGCTATAGGGAAGTATATTAAATTATACATTTTATTCACATTAGATTTTAACATATTTCTAAAAAAAAAAAAATAGCTATAAGATACTTATTTTGAATATGCTCCAGGAAATATTTACCTGGGGCAAGAAAGAAAAGTGGCAATAACAAATTTTACTATATTTAGATCTAAAGTTTTTTGAATAGTAGCTTAAAAAATTCATGATCCAGAATGGTCTCCCTTTTGGGGTTAGGTAGCTTATGGAGCAGATCAGTGGCTCCTGAGGTTAGGGGAACACCCGGAGGAGTAGTTAGTTCATGCCAACATATTCTAGGACCATGCAATTATGCATCAGTATAATGTATGCCAATTCTAATGCAGATTAATAAAGGCGTTAAAGAAAAACAAAATTAGTAACTTGCATGGATGAGAAAAAATACTTTCTCAAGGATTAAAGAAAAATCCATACTTTTTAAATGTCTGTTGTCATTCTCTCTCCCCACATGCTTACAGTCCATTTCCCTCTATTGAAATACATACTATGTGTTCTACCTAGTATATCAGATCAAAATGGGGGCTCCTATTCTTGTTGACCTGGAACAGTGTTTTTCACATAGTTGGCACTCAACAGATACGACTGATGCTAAGTCTCAAATGGACAGTGGACAAAGGAGGAAGGCCTGATTTCATCTCTACTTCCTTTCATATCCAGTTTGACTCTACATATACCATGTGAAATGATACAGCTTAATTGTGGCATCTCTAATACACAAACTCAAATGATTTGAATTCTGCAGTGCAGAATTATGAGACAGCAGGTTAAAACCGAAGGGAGGAGAAATTAAAAACCAGGAACTGATATTGTTTCTCAAATTATTACATCATTCATTCATATGAACACCCAAGACCAAAGCAGATTTATAAAGGTATAAAAACACAGAAACTTCATGGGGTGCCTACCATTGGCACCCACCTAATGATTTAGTTCCAAAGAAGGAATGATCTTTGCCATTCCAGGATCAACACCACCACCTCTACTGACTTGGAAGGCAAGGATCAATCCTGCTGACCTCTTTAGTCTCTGCTGCAGTGGAATACAAACTCACAAACCTTGGCATAGCAAATCCACCTATCGGGCTCCATTTTTATCATTCCAGGATCAACACCACCACCTCTACTGACTTGGAAGGCAAGGATCAATCCTGCTGACCTCTTTAGTCTCTGCCGCAGTGGAATACAAACTCACAAACCTTGGCATAGCAAATCCACCTATCGGGCTCCATTTTTATCAAGGTACAAAAGACAAACTTGCCTCATCTTGGAGAAATGCTGGAACAGACTTGCTCATCCTTTTGAGTTTGTCGGGGTGGGAAAACTGATTATCAGGTTGTGAAGGCACTGTGGAAACTAAACAGCAGCATTTCCATTGCAAAGTTATTCTTAGAATTGTCAAACAACATTAGGCATAAGTTGAAAACACACTTTTCTCTCCTCTATGAACAGATACATTTTTGTAAAAAGGTCAAAGGCACAGTAGTTCACATGCACAGGATCATGAGGTAAGTAACATGCAGTTTTTATACATTATATAGAGAAAGAACTAGCAAGGAGTTGAACCAAATAAAGAATAAAAATTAATTTTAAAAATACTAGTTTTTACTGAAATGGAACTAGACTTGAATTATATTAAAGAATACTGTCAATGTCAATTGGTTTTAACTTATTGGTTGACATCAGAGCTTTGAACCATGAGGTGTATAATTTATTGGTTCATCTCCTCAAGATACATATATTACAAACATGCTGCAGGCTGAAAAACTATTTCATCTGGACAGTAAGGATCTTTGCACACAACTTGATAATAAAAGTATCCTGGCTACTGAGGGTCTAAGAACAGGTTTGTCTACTTAATGATCATGGGGATTACTTTTCTGATAGTGTTTATCACTCAAAATTATGAAAGAGTATAATTAAAAATTTACTATTTTTTGAAAATAGAAATTATTTAGAAACCTGTTGACTCAGAGAATTTTCAATATCCCAAGGCCAATTTTGAATGGTTCAAGTTAGGATAATCTAAGAATTTAATATAATTAATTCTTATGAAATCATATTTAATAACATATGCCTTATTATCTTATTAAATATGCCTTTTTTCTGATATAGTAAAGATATGTGTAGAAGGCACAATTACAGGATAAATTCTAATCCTAATTTTCATATCTCAATTTTGAAAATTATTTTCTTCTTTAAGTATCACAATGTCTTAGCTTTTCTTATGGTGAACCTCAGCTCTTACAATGAATGAGTTAATATTTTTCAAGGCACTTAGAACACTGCCAGGCACATAGTAGGCTCTATATAAGTATTTTCTAAACAAATACATATTATCTGATAGAGAATCTTTATAGTGTGAAAATGATACAAACATATTGGATTGGCTTTATCATTAAAAGAGATATTAGGAAAATAAAATGTCAAATTATATTTGTATATATAACTTGAAAGACTCAAATTCAATCCTAACCATTAGCTAAATTCATCTTTAGTTAAAAGAAACCTAACAAAGGAAAAGTGAAAATTGAGGTACAAATACTAAATATACGCTTGTTCACATAGCAGTTCTCATCAGCCTTAGGCTCACAAAAGTTCATTGTACATCAAAATAGATTTATGGTGTCTCACTAGAATACCTACTCTAATCACTTCTCATTAAACAATTGTGTGTGTGAGTGCATGCGTGTGTGTATGTATTGTGTATTGGGGTGTGTTATATTGGTAGCAGTGTAAGACTAGGTCCCATAGTATTGCCCAATGAGAATGCAAAAATCTTTTTGTTATAACATTGCTACCTATTATTTTGAAAGTAGATTTGTTGGATGATGGTATGTGGGTCAAATTCCATTTACCCACTACTCAAATGTAGTGAATTTTACATTTTTGGCTTTAGTTATTTATGTTTTGATCCTGTATTTGATTTTGTCTTGTGGTAATAATATACTCTTTACTAGTGAAAGGGCACGAAGAGTTTTTTTGAAAATATCACTAAAAATGGAAAAATTAAATTACTCAGAGATCAGTAAATGATTAGCCTTTTTGCCTTGACCAATACTAAGCCAATTAAGAGATCATGGATGAAGATAAAGATACATAAGCATATATGTCTATGTATGTTTTGCTTTCACTCCTCAGGTTAAATGTTGAACAAAACACAGCAAGATAAAATAAGATGCCCCAACTTAAGTATATACCAGCTCAAAAGCAACTGAAAAAGTCTCTTTACCCAGCACCGCTTAAGGACAGAAGTCTTGTTTCCTCTGCAGCAGCCAGACAGAGAGCACATACTCACAAGGGCCAGAGCCTGGACTGTCTTCTTTCCTAGGCAGTTCTTAAGAATTTGTCAAGTCATGTGCCAAAGCTCAGCACCTTCACTGCTGTCAGGAGAACCTCATGAGCAAAGTTTCATATTTCACACTAGATGTTACTGACTTCTAGCATCAGCACATTGTTTCTCTATCTCATGGCTCCTTTATTTAGCTTCCTTCCTCATTAAGGCCTATTAGCACATCCAAAGACAGCTGGAAAATTATTATTAAAAATATTGTGGACTCCTCAACCAGCCAGCTGCTCCCCCAGGAAAAAAAAAGGAAAAATATTGTGGACCCGAGGGCAGGCATATGTATTATCATTTTCCTGTCTTCTGTGCCCAGGTTGATAAAACTGACTGAAACTGGGCAGCTAAGTCAAACATACACATCTGCATACTTTGCTAGCCCCATAGCACACTTTTAATGGATTATTTGTCCTTAAGACAGTAGTCATAGCTAAGTAGAGTTATCTTAAGATTTAATAGAAAAGAGTAAACGAACATTATCTTTGCTTGGTGGTCGACGTTAATTAGTCACCACAAGTACACATTTATTTTTTAGATCCAGATGTTCACTTGCTTTATACATTGAATACATACTATTTGAGTCCAGTTTTAAACCTCAGAGTTTAAACTCTGGACGTAATAAAATTTGCATTTATAGTTATCTATAGAGGCACATACAACCATTCTACATACTGTCAAAATACAGTTCTTTCTTAGATCCAAATAAGTTATAAATTGCTTCACGTCTACAATCGTCTAGAAGGCACAAGAGATCCTATTCTTAAGACTATACTGCAACTTAAAAGCCAAATGAAATTAGAAGGTGCCAATTTGATTTTAAGCAGACTCAAAGAGCAGAGAGACTGACAAAAGTACAATAACACTCAGCAATAACATGTATATATATTAAAATATATAACTCTCAGTGGAACCACAAATTATTCTTTCAACACAAACAGTAGTCAAATATTTTTAATAAAACCCTTAACAGAATGAAATAGTTTTGCAAGCTGCAGGAGTTTAGTACCCATAATAAGTGCTGCATTATTAATGGGGTTAGTTATTTCAGTATATTTAACGCCACATAGCGTGGAACATTTAGGCATTTGTAAAAAAAGATCCTACTACTCACTTCCTGGTATGCATTCATTTGTATCTGGTTCCTGATCTGCTTTTTGATCTACTCAGAAGAGCAACATTGAGAATAAATACCATTTTACCAGAAGGATTAAAGAAACATGAAAGTAAAGCTCAAATGTCAGTTTCACAACTGAGACTGCACAATACACCTAACAGGTTTTCTGCTTGCTTTCACCCATTCCCCAGTATAACTCTTCATTAGCCTCTTTGAGGTCAGCCAAAAATCTAAGATCCAGCATAGGAGATATGTAGCATCTTTTCTTTAATTCACTAAAACACAGTATGAAAAATGAAAAGGATCCCTGGAGTAGGAGTAATGAAGCTGAGATTCTATTCCTGCCCTCCAGCTAACAGACTAAGAAAAGCTCAGAGAAATTAGGTGACTTTTCTATCTGCAAAATGAAGATAAAAATCCCTGCCACAGTATGAAAAATGAAAAGGATCCCTGGAGTAGGAGTAATGAAGCTGAGATTCTATTCCTGCCCTCCAGCTAACAGACTAGCTACCGGATCTTAAGAAAAGCTCAGAGAAATTAGGTGACTTTTCTATCTGCAAAATGAAGATAAAAATCCCTGTCGCACCTACTTCAATGAGATTGTTGTACATACAAAATGAGAAAGACAAAAACTATTACATAAAAGTAAGGCATGACCTTAGAGGAGCTCTATTGCTGCATTTTACATGGGAAAGCTCAGAGAGTATACCTTTTTATGATTACAATAAAGGCAATTTAGCAAAAAATTTAACAAATATAAATTTGCATAAATTCTGAACTATAAAAATCAGACTCATTTCCATCCCTCCTCCCACCAAGGCACTATTACCCTGTTCATTTTATAACAGAACCAAGTAATACCTAATCCATTGTCAAGCTTCAAGATTTTCTGGCTCCTTAACATTCAGAATCAATTAATTTCACCCTCAGTCTATATTTAGTTATTTATATAGGCAGAGGCAGGATTCCCCCCACCCTTGTTCTGGGACCCTTTCCTTTGAACTTAAGGCTTTATCACACGTGCCCAGAGAGATCTAAATGCTGAGACTTGAGATTCAAACACAGGAGTAACTTATCCCAGGAACCCACTTCACTCTCTCTGCCTTCACAAGGAGTTCTGCAAGTCAGAGTCGCAAAAATCAGCTCATACCCACAGAAATACAATTTCCTATTTATAGAAACCCTTGCTTCCCAAGGGTCTCTGATGAGATCCTCACAACAGTATCACCAGCAGAAGCCTTAAGAATACAAACAGTATTAAATGCACCAAGTAAGAACCATTTTATGATAACATAGGCACTATTCACCACATAGTGGTAAATGACGTTCTTCTATTTATCCAACAGCTGCGTCCCAGTGACTGCCCAAATCACCCCAGAACTTAACACACAGACAGACATGCAAATACATAAAGATATTTACCATCTTCAGCACTACGTACTAATTCTTCTGGCAGATTATTTACTTTTGCTTGATCTGTTCAGGAGAAATTAACAAATGGTTAACATGGCTGACCCTTGGAGAGAAAAGAACAATGAGATTGTCCCTGGAAGCCCCCGGAGTTGGAAGCAATTAGTCAAGATGCAGTGAGAGGTGCAACCAAGATGTCTTCCCCCAAATACTTTCTCTTTAGATTAGCTACTTGAGCCAGTGCCACAGCCGGAGCTCCCATTTCAGTCCCGATGCAGCTCACATCAGCACACTGCTGCACACTGACTCCCAAGGGTTAGAGGGTTAGCTCAGAGCAAGCGATCGCCTGGCAGCAGGAGAAAGCACGGGGCTGCAACAGCCTCTCTATTCTTCTGAAAAGGGTAAGATGCTAGCCATGACTAACACCTTCCCAAACCCATGGTCATTAACAAATATTTGTGTGTGTGCATCATCGTTTGCATATGCCTCTGGGAGGCTTGCTTGGGAAGTCAACTGAAGAGATCTAACTGGGGACCAGCTGCTAAGTGGAATCTTGGCAGGCTACTGTGAGAGTGGGTATCGGTATTTGGAAGGGAGCGTGCAGGAATACCCGTCAGCTGATGGTGATTTTTTTTTTAACCCTATACATTCCTGAGTAGTTTAAGGCTGCACCATGGAAATAGCCTCATGCTTTACAGGCAAGAGGTTTGCTAAACCGGACAATTGTTGTCGAGTGTTTTTTTCCCTCAGGGCCCAACCCCAACATAAGGAAGAACAATCAGTGCTGTCCAACAAAAGACTGGACTCGCCTTCTCTGAAAGCATTCAGGCGGATGTGGGGCTGGCCACCTGTTGAAAAGGCTTTAGAGGGAATTTCTGCATTGAGGGGAGGTTGAAATGGGTGACCTTCAAGGTCCCTTCCAATCCTCAGACTCCAAGATCCTTGAGAGGGTTAGGACTAGGACTGCATTCCAAATCAGAAATACTGTCTTTAGAGCTCTGGGAATTCCTGAATTTTAGGAATTGGTTGATAAAGTGGCTTTCTTTTTTCTTTTCCTTTTTAACCTCTGACTTTTTAGTATCAAATTGAGATGCATAAAAAATATCCTAAACATGACAATGGTCAATTATCAATTATATGAGTTTGGCAGGGGTTAACTTTCACTTAATTTTTCTCATGCAAGGGGATGCATCTTAGCTTAAAAACAGTAAAAACAAAACCCCGAGAAGTCATGGTTTCTAAGTCCGTTTGTCTGACCCAAAGTCTCAATATACATTGTTTTCTGTTAGTACTCAAGAAATTCTTCACCAATTAAAGAAGCAATCAGTGAGGAATGGTGCCCCTAAAGTGTTGCAGGTAAGGTAGCCTTTGGGCTTATAGTTCCAGTATCCAAAAGAAATGTGTGAACAGAAAAGAAGAGATAAAAAAGAAAGGAATGTCCTTGAAGCCAGGGACTAATTAAACTCCATCATATCATGTGAAATTCATCAGACAGCCAACCGCCTCATACATAACATGTCCATTTCATTAACGCTCTTGACAGTAGTCTTTTAATTTTGAGTCCAAGGTCTGCTATGTGCAAGTTATTTTACCTCTCTGAGCCTCATTTTCCTCATCTGTAAAATGGGGATAACAATTCATCTCTCACAGGGTTGTTTGTGCTGGCTAAATGAGATAAGACATGTAAAGCTCGTAACCAAGTTTTGGCATATGATACTCAATAAATGTTAGCTATTGCTACTAGTTCCACTGGTACTACTTGTTACCACAATCTGTTAAAACTCATTGTACTTGAGTAAACACTCAAACTAGGATTCTTTGATTTAGAGAAACTTAGTGTTCTAGTAACCAAACCTCGTGCTTAATTTTAAAAGCAAAGTTCCAGCCACTTTAGGGCAAGCCTCTTCAGCGCACTTGGGAAAGATTATTCTCATCTGTTAACCCCCATTTGGGGTTTCAGTGCACAACAGCAGGCAGTGAGGCCACAGAAGAGCACATAAGCATTTTAAAGCTTAGACAGGACATAAACAGTGGGGCAAACTTTATTCTCACTTGATGAATCTGATGAAATGTCTTCTAGACTTTTGGAAGGCATTTGCCTAGCAGCACTCCTTTCCAAAGTTTTCAAAACAGGACTGAGTTCTTCTGAACCTGTCATAAGACAAAACCGATGAATGCTGCACAATACACACACACACAAAAAAACCCCTCTTAATAACCAATGGATATCGAAATGTAGGTTGAAAAGAGACATTTATGCCATAAGCCTCCTTACTTTTACACTAAGAAGCACTTCACAGAAGAAAATAAAATTTCCCCACTATTAATATACCCTTTAAAAAATAGTTTTTCTGATCAAGAAATATTTGCAAACATAAACTATATAGAAACAAGACTAACACATTAATAGAAATATGATCTCTTAGTTGTTTACACCTCTATTTTAGGCACATGATTTCTTCTATGCCAAATGTCAAATCTTCCTACTTAACATTCTTGCTTTTGAAAACAGCCACAAAATTATTTTAGGAGCATTAAAAAAATTAGCTGAAAACTATGGAAGACAGAATTCAGATGTTTAACATCTGTGTATAATTGAGTACAAAGACGGGTAGGTTCTCCAGATTAATGGATGTTGGCTTTCTGGGGTTCATGATCTAGTAAAATTTCCAACAAAATGTTGGGAAATAACATAGGGTAGTTAACTTTTTATTTTACTAAGGTATTTTAAAGTGTGTGTGTGTATGAGGGCGGGGGGGGGGGCGCCAGAAATCCTATCATTTACCAATGCCTTTATTTTATAAAAGGAAAGGCATTTTAGAACCAAAAGCGGGGTGGGGAGAACAAGGCCATAATCTCAGATTAAGGACAATCCTTATATTAAATACATCTAAATTTACAAAAAAAATTCTCTAAATAATTTTTCTGTTTTGACAGTAAAAACTCCATCATGGATAATCCCTGGTCTGAGTATTGACATTTATCACTGTTGTATGCTCAGAGCCTGGAACAGTGGCTGGCAATAGGCACTTCAAAAATATTTGCTGAATTAGTAATGAATGAGTCAATTAATAAATCAACGAATTTAAGAATCACTTCTCTAGACAATAATTTCCTGAAATTCATTCCAGCTCTGGCCCAATGTTAATAGGCATTCCACAGCAAACGGATTATAAAATGAATTGAATTTGGGATGTTGTTTGTTCAAATTTAAAAGGTTTCTTAATGCAGACCTTCTCAGGGACTTTAATATGCTAATAATGTGCACAGTCTCCCAGCATTTCCAAAACTGGAATCTTTTTTCCCCCCAAAGGAGCATATTGAGGTATTGGTTGGTTAAGTGTTCAGCCACAAGCCAAACATGTCAGATTGCTCACCAAAATTGTGTTACCCTTTTAGTTAGGCTCCTCCCCAACTTTCACCCCACCTCTACCACAGTTTGTTTTAAAATAATAATTTGGGTTAGCAAATATAAAACCATGATTGCAACATTTTATACTTCTTATTTGGCTTATAATGTTAAAATATCTTCTCTGGGCTCTGTCTAAGTGATTATTTAATATTATTTCTTTTTTAGAGAGACTTTTGCCATTCAATCAGTTATGCAGGTATACTATAAGGGCAGCTATACACATTAGGTGATAGTCTCTAAGCACAAATTTTCAAGCCCTCCTCCTCCTATGGATCAATTTAGCCTAGTAACTCACAAGGCAGTTTAGTAAGAGTCTACCTCAACACAAGTTTAATTTGTTGGCTTTATTCTTGTATATGTCTGGTTTCAAAAACTGGTATTTCATTTTCCTTTTTTCTACCAGCAACATTTATTAAAGGGGCTTGAACTTTAATTAGAATTAAAGGTGGATTCTCTGGTCAGTGTTCAAGAAGAGACCCTACAGCTACTTACTGAAGAACCTAAGCCTCACAAGTCAGCCATTCAGTAAAGACTGAAGGGAGCTAGAAAATGATAATTATTAAACTACAAAGAAGGTGATCAACATCAATTGTGCAGCTTTGGTTAAAATGTCCCACCAAGAGAGCATCCTCTATCATTGCATCATTCTAATCAGGTAACTTCTCAATCCTATTTGCTCCGGGATTTCTCTGCTAAAATGCCTAAGTGTTGATCAGAATAGCGAACTGAGACAAGCCCTGTGTTGCACAGCCTGGCTGACAGCAGTACCCACAAGTCCACTTAGATAAATGCAGTGATTGATTAAGATCTTCGTCAACTTAGCCAAGGCTGGAGCCAAAGAAATGCAGCAGGCCAGGTGATGCCCTTAAGTGGAATTGGGCGAAGTCATCTGGCCAGAGTCATACTCTAGAAGGGGAAGATTGTGCAAATAACTGGAAATGAGAGGGACAAAATGGCAAAAAAAACACCAAAGCACAAGTTATCTGAGGGAAGGAAAGCTCCAGCCTTGCACTGTGTCCCTGGTATTTAGCTACCACTGTGGTACAATATAGCTCCTAAATGGGAAATCTGTGCCCATGTGTAGCACCTTCTTGCCACAAATCTTACAAGAGACTTCTATGAACATTGCCAATTGAGAAATAAATTTTCATTATTTCCAGGAGGAAAATTGGCTTAAGTATTTTAAAGGTGCTTCCTAAACCCAAAAAGTTATTTTGAAAATATTCTTGAAACCTAACAATTCTATAGGTACATTAATGAGAATTAAGATCAGACTCTGAAACAGAGCCTTGAAGTAAAGCTGTTTCTATGTAACTCATTTGTTTAAAGAATATGAATGAAATGGTTTTATGAAGAAAGGCTCAGGAAAACTGAAGTGATAAGAATTTGTCATTATTTGGGAATATCAAATTAATCCCAATTTAAAAAAAAATCATCCTTTATATCAGCATTCCATAAAGCAGACTCATTATGGGTTAAAAATTTCAAAATGCTCACTGGAGGTATTTCTCCAGCTTTCTGCATTAGAACTGGTATTTCCATCTGAAATATCAGAGTCAGAGAAACCTTCTTTTTCTTCCTCTTTCACTTGTTTTTTATATGGTGATGCCAGAATCAATTCAACTTTACTTATTTTTGTAGGGTTTTCTTTGTTTGTCAGCAGAGGAATGGGTTGCCTATTTCTGGACACACTAATTGCTTCAGAAGTCTCTTCAAAACCAGGTTCCTGAAAACCCCCTTGTGCCCCTGCAACCTCACTTTCACTGTCCCTGTCTTCTGGGGGTTTTATAGTTGTAGCGGTCCCTATTTTATGGTTCACATGAAGTTGTGGGGTTCCAGGGATCTCAAATCCACTTTCAGAATTACAAAGATCAACTGATAAATCAGTCACAGCTTTGTCTCCTCCCAATACTTTATCACACTGGTTAACTTTAAATTCCAAACCATTATTTTTAACCTTCATTTCAGAGGCCTCTGAGGCTGCCCAGTCAAAATGGGGCACTGTCCCCAAGAACCTGGCCTGCTCTGACTGTGACACAGGCTCCTTCTCAGGAGTTTCTTCCTTCACTGACACCTGGAGCTGATGAGGAGGAGCTTCAAATGTTTCTTTAAGGAGTTTCTTAAAACCAGTATCAAAAGCACTCTCAGTTTTTGATGGAGCTTCGGCCTTTTCTACTGTTTCTTTTATTTCCTCAAGATGAAATTCAGAAGCAGCTTGCCTGGGCTCCTCATTACTACCTATTAACTTTGATGGAGGAAGAGTCCCTACGTCACTTTCATGTTCTGAAGGGGAAGTTTCAGTTGTTTCCTTCAGTAGTTTTTCTAAGCCAGCACTGAATGCAAGGAACTCTGATTTGGGTTGAATAATTGTTCTCACAATTTCTGCCACTTGCTGAGGTAGCGCTTTGCCCTGCTGAGCAACAGTATGGACAGATGAGCTAAGGGTCTGTTCTGATGGAGACATCTGGGCAGTTAAATGAGATCCAACTTCATGAGTTTTATCAAGAACCACATTGAAGGAATAAAAATCCTTTCTGTCTGGAACTATGGTGTCCATTGTAGCCCAGGGTGAGATCACTCCCAGAGGATTTGCGGGGCTACCTGCTGCCTGAACTCCTTCAGGAAATTCTGCTTTCACCTGTCCAGGACCTTCTTCCCTCCCAGCTGGATAACTCAACCAAGCTTCTCTACACAGTTTCTGTAATGCAGCATTTACATCATTCAGTGCAGGTTTGGGTGGACAACTGACTTTCTCTACAGTCTCTGAAATTTCCCTTTGAGAAAGCACCACCCTATCCTGGACAGCCAGATGAGCATCCTGGGAAAAAGGCATATCTTGGGGAGAATTGCTCACATTCCCAAAAGAACCCTTTCTGTGAAGATGGGAAGACTGATCCAGTGGGTGAGAACCTTCTGCAGCCATCTGAAGCAAGTTCTCTGTACTGAGCTGGTACTCACCACTTTCAGCTTTCTGGGTGAGAGCTGTATTTCCCGAAGTTTCATCCCCCTCTGGAAAAGGAGCTATTGGCTCTTTGTGATAGGCTGAGGCATTGTGACTTTGTTCTATCTCTTTTTCAAAAAATCTACCATCTTCAGGCTCAGAGTTGGTTCTAGTGGAAACGGGTTCCAACTTGCTGTGCAAGGGAGAGGGTGAAGTTCCAGTTGCTTCCTTCAGGAGTTTGTCTAAACGAGCAGTCAAAGTGTTCTGGTTGACTTTTGGAGGAGCTACTATTTTGTCCACATGCTCATTAGTTATCTCCTTAGGTCCTTTGATTTCTTCCTCAGTATCAATAAAATCTACCTTTTGAGGCCATTTCCTATTTTCAGAAACTCCTGGTTCAATCACTCTTTTCCCATGAACTTTTCCACTAAAAAATTGGATTGCTGGTGATGGAGCTTCTGAAAGCAGCTTCTGTAAGCTGTCATTAAAAGTGTCTCTGTAGTCATTAGACAAAACACTTGTTTTCACTATAAATTCTTGAATCTCTTGGTCTGAGTAATCCTTTTCTTCCGTGAACACTGGAGTAACAAACCATTCCATATTCTTTTCCACATCTTCCTTTGATGATTCATTTCCTGGCAACTGATGAGCTGACTTCCCGGGTGGTCTCAATGAGAATGTGGTTTCATCTGGTAGCACCTGAAATATGCACTTTGAATTTAATTTCTCCATTTCCTCTCTTGCCATAACTTTTTTTTGGCTTAGAAGTGCCTCTCCTTCATGAGGTTTTTTGGATGATTTAATGTCACTGAATTCCTTGTATTTCTGGCTATTAAAAGGCACAGAATTTTTCTGGCTTGTTGTGGTAGTATTCTTCTCATCATTATACTTACTGTTTGAATTAGCTCCTAAGTCCCAAAATGTTCTCACCTTCTCAAACTGAGAGTGACTGTAGACCTGTTCTGTATTGGGTTCATCCATTCTTTCCTTGAGGGACATAACTTTAAAGTTGGCATTTGATTCACCAATTAGAGATCTGTCTTTCTCCCCAGGAGTATGTATTTCATTCCCAACATTTGAGGGATGTTGCAGTGCTGGTAAAGTAATGTCTCTTCTAGAATGCAAATTGTCTGCCACTGGCAATCTTTTTATAGGCTCATTTATCTTATTTTGAAATACTTTAACTGATTGGTCAGCGGAACGATAGTTTTTGGATAGACCTAATATTTGGGGACTGGTCTCTGTAGGTCTATTTGAGGAATAAAAACTGGAGAGATGGGGTGCTTGATCATCCTCATCTAGGACCACTAGTTTGGCAGTGACTAGATTATATTCCCTCTGGCCTGTAGGTAAACCATCCCTGAACACACTCTGTGACTTCACTGGCTGATATACTTTAGCAGAAATTTGTTCCCAGCTGCATGAAGGTGTGAGTTCTTTATGAGTTAACTTAGCAGCAACTTTCTCTCCTTCCCAAAAGGATATTCTGTCACGCACTCTTTTGTATTTCTCTCTTTGCACTTGGTTCTTGGGAACCTCACCAGCTTCTTGTAGTTGGACCTCAGGTTTCTTCCAAGGAGACCCACAGTTGGCAGCCCCAGGTGGTGACTGAATATTCTCTGGCTCTAAGGAAGCTTTCAAGATGTAAGTATTTCCTCCTTTGCTCTTTCTGTCTGTTTTCATGTCATCTTTCAAACTTTGTTCTTTGATGATTATTGAAGAGTCAAAATTTACTTCTGAGTTTCTTCTATTTTTTTCATGAACACGAAGCTTCAGTTCTTCTTCACCCAAACTGCCAGTATTCCTAGTGTCACATGGCATTTGGTCTTCTGAATCAGATCCTTTGAGAACACTGTAGGAACAGTGACTAGTTGGGGGAAGTTCCCCATTTCTTTCTCTTATGCTTTTTGAACCTTGTCTGTAGTCCATATTTTCACTCCCTTGACTTGGGCTACCATAGCTTTCAAATGGTTGCAATATACCTGGGCTTTCTTTTGGGGTGTCTTGTTGGAACAAATTCATAGATTTGGATTTGATATTCACATCATTATCTTGGAAATTTCTAGAAAGCAGCATATCTCCTTCTACCTGGAACGTTGAATCAGATCTCACAGGCTTCAGTTCAACTTTGGTAGATGATAGGGCCTTTGAGCCATTTTCTTTTAGACTGGTGTCATCTGTCACCAAGGCAATAGCAACCTGTGATTTTGAGTCTGTTTTTTCTTTGGGCTCTATTCCTCGGGGATGTGGGAGGAATGAGTTACCGTCGTCTGAATGAGAACTTCGGTTAAACCAGTCTAGGACTTTAGATATGGAATCATCAGTTGTCTTCCTTATCTCAGTGGCATATGGACCAGAGCGTGAGGATATCTCAGCTTTTAGAGCAGTGAGAGGAGGGGGCTTACCTTGCTGATGGTCTCTAGAACTTCGATCTGGCACCTGAGACAGCTCAGGCTCAAGACAATGAGACAGTTCATCTGCAACATAGAAATGCTTTTCTAAATAAGAAAAAAGAATGCTTAAAGAATTATTATTCAATTGTTCACATTATCTTTTTTAAAAGGCACTTTGTATTTGCTTTTCTGTACCTTTACACCAGAATTTTTCAGGAGTTATAATGTAAGGCGTCCTAATTAAGGTATTCTACCAAAGGTGCCCTATGACTGTAAAGGAAAGTAAATGTACATCCCTGGAAGTACATGGAGTAGACCTAATTGGGAAATTTCTTTGAAATTTCTGGTTCATTTAACAAATTCATGTGAATTTTGCATTCTGCTCCATGTTATATTTTAAATATTAGTTTTCTCCTACTCACAAATCTTTGCATAAAACTGACACTACAGGAAGATCCACCATGCTGATTTGGGGACTTCACCCATCCCCTGGCACACTGTCATAAACCCTAGAGGAGGTTTATATTCAAGTTTGAGAAGCACGGACTTAAGTGATTTCAGGAGTTAGAAAAACAACTTTCAAGTAAGACTAAAGAAGGAATTTCCTTCAGAACATTTGAATGGGACAACGAGCATGTTTGCATTCCTGGACCTTACTTCTGATACACTGAACTAGAATTTCTGAAGATGGGACCAGGGAATCTTTCCTAACATCTACCCTAGCGATCGTTTTGTACACTGGAGCTTGAGAACCATGATCTCAACATACCCCTCCATTATGCTCCATATCCTTTCTACCATTTGTAAGTTAGAAGTTATTTCTGTGAGCCAAATAAAATGAGGATTGTTGGAGAATGTAACCTCTACCTGTTCCCTGATGTTTGCTAACCAGTGGCTAGGAGGCTAGAGAAGGATGTTTAAGTTCTTTCTAAGCTGTCCAGAAAGCACAGACAGTCTTCTCTGTGTCTTAATCACAGGGAGCAGAGTACATTTGGATGAGGGAACGCAGGCATTTAGTTAAGACCCTTTAGTTGAGGCTCAGATGTTTTAGCATTTTTCCTTTTCCTTAAACTGCTAAGCTATGCGATACATGTACAAGTATGTTTCTAAAAACTGTCTGAGCTGAAATTTTAAGTCAGCTACATTTCAAATGAACTGGATGACATGTCAGTTAATAAAATTCTATCTCTAATTTTAATTATCAACTCTAAATGTGAAAACAACAAAGGTTTTCTACAATAATTGGCACATAGTGGACATTGGCTTTCTTCCTCAAGTACAGTTGTACTATTAACTATATGCCAATAACTGTGAAGTTCCTTTGAGAAATCTTTAAGAATTCTGTGTTAGTCTTTACAAACTATTTAATGATGATGAAAAAAAGTCTGTGATGTACTGTTAGTGAAAGAAGAAGTCTGGGCAGTATAAACACAATTTACAAATTACATTCATGCCTTGTGAAGTTCCTTTGAGAAATCTTTAAGAATTCTGTGTTAGTCTTTACAAACTATTTAATGATGATGAAAAAAAGTCTGTGATATACTGTTAGTGAAAGAAGAAGTCTGGGCAGTATAAACACAATTTACAAATTACATTCATGCCTAAAAATTATTAGAAGGTTCTACAACTAAACATTAGCAATAGTTAATGGTGAGTGATGACATCACGGATGAGATATTCTTTATTCTGTGTGTTTTTCTTCCTAAATGTTTTACAGTGAAAGTTACTACTTTTAAAATAAGAAGAGTTATTTTAAATATTCAATGCCAGGTAATGTTTTGTTTCCTCTGAGGAATTCTTTCATTTTGTTTTCTCCAGTGTGATCAGTGAGTGTGGTGGTGACTGTCCTGAAGCTCAGAGCTAAAGTCAAACCCTTCGTGGTTCTGAGGGCTTTAAAAGAAGAGTCTGTCTTTCTCTCTCTCTCTTGCTCTCTCTGCTTTCACCATCTTGCAATGTGAGACCCCTGGGTGGTGACATACCCAGTTTCTAATATTTTGTCATAAGCAACAGAAACTGATTAATACACTACCACAGAGTAACATTTGTCTAGGTCTTTTAACTGTTCCTCAGGGGGCTCAATCAGATCTGTTCCCCCTCCATTCCTGCGAGATGGCTTGGGGCCGATGGGGACCAACCTCAGGGGAGCCCACAGCTGTCCCAGGGGCAGGACTGAGATTGGAGGTGCTCAGTTTCCCTGGGTTTGGGTTTCAGGGCATATCTCTGGGTTTCAAGCCACTCCCCCGTAATAACTTCGTATAGCATACATTATACGAAGTTATACGAGATGCAGAATTATTGAAAATGGGAGAGAATACACAGCATGATTTTTCCCATTGTTTCTCGGTTTTCTGGGGGGTTTTTTTGGCAGCTGGTCAGTTCAGGGATCTGAATGTGATCTTGGTGTTATAAGGCTGTGCTTAGCATGATTTTTCCCATTGTTTCTCGGTTTTCTGGGGGTTTTTTTTGGCAGCTGGTCAGTTCAGGGATCTGAATGTGATCTTGGTGTTATAAGGCTGTGCTCTAACCAACTGAGCTAACTGGCCAGCCCTTGTTTCTGTTTTTTAAAAACATAAAAATTCGGAAGTAATATAGGTTTGAGAAAGTAGTTGGGAGGCATCCCCTGGGAGTTGTAAGACCTTCAAGAGAGGGCTAGAAAGCAGGAGAATCAATACCCTCAGTGCCTCTCAACTCACACCAGCTGAAGCAGAAAGTTCCTTCAGAGCTTTTAAAGTCTAAGAACAAACGGCTGAAGGCCCTGGGCAGGTCAAAGTCTGAGGCTTTTTCACAGCAAGTACTCAAAAGTCTAGTTTCCCATCCTTCAAGGCTAAGAAAGTGAAGATTCTCTTGAGATCACAAGACAAACCAAAATTTGGTGAAGTGATAATTGATAAACATGCATTAGGTGAGTAATAGTATATTTACTCTATATAAAGCATTTCTTTAATTTTATACACACACATACACCTTGATTTAACTCAAAACATTGTCATTTGTTTAGTTAAATGACTGATAGTTACTTTTTTTTAGGGTAAATCATAATGGGCCAGAAACTGTGCTGTCCTGGTTCTTTTAGTCATTGGTGGTTGAAGGAAACCTCGAAACCCATTAAGAGGTATGTTTCCCCAGTGGCATCTGTCTGAATTCTGGCTGGAATGCCACAGAGACAAAATCAGGCTTCTACAGGGTTGGATGGCCTAGCCATTCCAAGCCCATTGGGTCTGTTTTTATAACCTGATAGTGACAACTCTCTTACCAGCAGGGCTTTTAGACAATTCTGATTCAAGTCTTTTTAATTCTGATAATTTAGCTTTGTGTTCATTGATGGTGGGTAAATTCTCAGTGGACTGTGGTCTTGCAGTTAAAACTTCTGAGTGAGAATGGAGTCCATCAGTTGGAAAAGAACCAGAAGTCACTGGCTGATGTATTTCATTTTCTGATACACTTGGGCTTGAGGCTGATTGAGGAAAAGGCAAAGGCTTTCTATATTGGGAAGGCTTAGGGTCATTCCGAAACTCATCTATGTCCCCTGCATCTTCCGTTGCATTCTTCAACCTGTCAGATTCTAAAACATTAAATTCTCCCACTTCCCGACCATGAATTAGCCCAGGACTCTGTGGAAGTTCATCCTTTACTGCAGAGAATCTCACATGCTTTAGTGGCTCCAGTGAGTTCAGAGGAGAGTCACCTTCCAAATGCTCCTTCTCAGAAATTCTCTCATGAATAGTTAGGCCAGGTGACACAATTTTGCTTTTTGGTTCAAAGCTGTGATTCAAACGAAAAGTTTCTGAGTCTGTGCTACTGGAACTGGAGTTGCGCTTGAGGATCCCTCTCGGAGCCCCTTTTGCATTGAGGGGGTATGTCCTTTGTCTAGGAAAAGATTGATTAACATCTTGCTTTAAATCATTTGATTTGTAGATCATTTTCCTGGCTTTGGGGATTGGAGCCTTGATTTGGGACCCATTCACAGGGCCTGGCAAAGTCTGCTTTGCTTTCTCTAACTTCTGGCTTGAAACATCTGGGACAGATGGCTTTTCTTTTGACTCAGACAATTCACCTGAAAATTAAAACACATTAGGTGATATACTAAATGGAAAGTAACTCTACAATTTAAAATATGCATCATAAACTTAACCTATATTTAGTAAAAGTATTAAAATATTAAAGACAGTAAAGTAGGTAGCATTAAGTGCAGACCTAATGCGAAAGCCTTTAAAAATTCATGCATCAGAACACAGAATATTTCTAGGACAGTGAAATTACTCTGAATGGATAAAAAAATGTGGCATATATACACAATGGAATACTACTTCAGTCATGAAAAAGAATGAAATCCTGTCATTTGTGGCAACGTGGATGAGTCTAGAAGACATTATGTGAAGTGAAATAAGTCAGCACAGAAAGATAAATACTGCATCTTCTCACTCACATGTGGGAGCTAAAAGAAAAAAAAAATGAACTTTTACAAGTAGTGAGTAGAACTGTGGTTACTAGAGGCTGGGAAGGGGAGAAGGGGAAGGTTGGTTAAGGAACACAAAATTACAGCTAGATAGGAAAAATATGTTCTATTGGTGTACAGTAGTCCCAGGCATCTATAATTAACAATAATTTATAGTATGTTCTCAAATGACTAGAATAGAGGAACTCAAATGTTCTCATCACTAAGAAACAATAAATTTTTGCAATGATGAATTTGCTAACTACCCTGATTTGATCACTACACATTGTACACATGTACTGTTTTGTTTTTGTTTTTGTATTTTTGGCAGGTGGCCGGTGCAGGGTTCCGAACCCTTGACCTTGGTGTTATCAGAACCACACCCTAATCGACTGAGCTAACCAGTCAACCCCTCTATACATGTATTGAAATATAACTCCGTACCCCATAAATATGTACACCAATACATTTTAATTAAAAAAATTTTTTTAAATACTAAAATATGTGAAGTACAAAATGAAGCATAGTTCAATATAACAGAATGCTTTAGAATAATTTAAAGACAATAAATAACTTGACCTTTAAAAAAAGAGTTAAGAACAACATGTTCTAGTGATTTTTTTTTTCCTTCAAAATATTTTATGGAATAAAAGTACGCCCAGTGAAAAATATACTAATATTAGTAGGCTAATTGAAAACCCTAGTTCTACTGTTCAATTGTTAATTTTTTTACCCCTTGACCAATCTTTAAAGCTTATGCAATCTTCTTACAGCTGCTTATGAAGAGACTGAATTGTCTAGTATTTCCTCCAAACAATAGGTACAAACAGTAAAATTCCATAAGAGGCACCCTTAAATTAATTAAGCCACAAACCTGATCAAACGCTCCTGGGCAATGGGGCTGATGATTACAGATTAGGGGATCATAACATTGTCAAGTGGACTTCTTCCTGAGGCAACCTCTTTTAATTTTAAAGAGAGAACCATGTCAGCACATGATAGGCATCCAATAAATACTATTAAGTGAAAGACTCAATGCCTCTGGTCAAAAATGTCCTAGTTCACTGACAAGGGAACCCAAGGCATGGCAGTCACATAAGAAGTGGCAGCTCCAAGACTGGAACGCATAAACTTCCAGTTTCTAAAATTTCTGCATCTTCTCCCTCATGGAGGAAACCAATGGGAATAATGGAACAAGAAAACCATCAGGACTTTTCACTTTCTCTTGGAAGTTACTTTAGTGAAAGGAACTCTGAGAATTTCCCTTAGTCCACAGATAACATAGATAAAAATATCTAAGTCCATAAAAATAATATTTACCCTCTTTTGAAGTCTGAAATAAGCCAGCTCTTCCATTTTTTGACTGTTCATTTTTTGTATGTTGCAATAAATGATCTTCTGGCAACTTGGAGCTATTAAATGGATTTTTCCTTTGCTGGGGAAAAATATTGTTTATTAAACTTATTTTAAATGTCATAACAGCAACTCAGTGTTAGCAAATACTTATTATGTCCAATATTTGATAGTTTTATCCAGTAAACTCTATCATCTGGCATGTTTAAAAAATGGTTATACTGATTAATGTGGTTAGCACAAGATTACCATACATGCCATACAAAAAAGTTGTACAAAAGATATTCAATGCCAGAGTCCTACAAGTTAGATTAGAAAAATGCATTCAAATTTTCAACTAAAAAATAAATTAATTCCTTAAAAAAAGAAAAAAGAAAGAAATGGGCATTCAAATAAAAATCCCACATTTTACAGATGAGAAAATTTGGCCCTGGGAATATGAAAGACCTGGTAAAGGTCAAGGCAAAGCTGGGTTTCTAACCAGGTCAAGATTTCCATCAGTACTCTTTCTATCACATCAGACTCTCATTGTGCTAGTTTACAGCTATACAAAATATAAATGTAATTGATCTTTCCTAAGGACTCAGAAGATACAGTCATTGTTACGATCATCAATTCTAATGATAGAAAATCAGTAAATAGAGATTTTTTTTTTATTAATGTAAGAGTGAATATCAATGTTCACAGTCTAAAGTTTCACAAATTGGCAATTCCCTCCCAGAAGCTGACCTCTAACAGAGATTCTGGAAGCTATGAGTAGGAATAAGGACTGACGTGGAACTAACGAGCCACATTCCATATGCTTAAAAGAAACAGCACCAAATAGCTTCAGACCTCTCTAGAACAAGAATTCTGGGTCTTCAGCAATGTGGTAACATGGTAGTCATCAATTTTTCCCACAACAAGAGTGACTTCTTACACTAAATAGTAGAAAATGATCTATATCAGCTACCAAAAAAAGTCCTATAAAATTATCTTTATCTCATGGTGCTTTGATAAAATTTTAAAAATAGCATTCCCACCAAAAATGAGATTTTTGAAGTCTGGGCTCAATCTACCTTAGCGAGAAACACAGGTGATTTCCGTGTATTTTCCTGGGACATATCAATCACAGTGGAAGCTGGATTTACCACAATGGAACTGCAAAAGAAATAATAATTCAGGGAATAAAACCTTACCCTTTGAGGAAGCATAAATCAAGCCTGTGAAGCCAAAAGCTATCAAGGCAGGATAGGAGAGGAAGTATGTAGAACCAAACAGCCAGGAAGGGAGAGGGAGTTAGTTGGGACTAGAGATGACTAAGCAGTGAAGAAAAGGCAAAGGCAGACAGGAATGAAAGACAAGCAGGAGACAGCACAGTACCAGGCACACAGGAGGTCCATAATTTAAATTTGTAGAAATAAATTTGTCTCAGTCAGAAGCTAATATCAGATGCAGACTGGAATGTAAGCAATTGATTTCACTGCTGAAATAAAGCCCCAAAGAGACTCGGGGCTTGATTCCAAAAGGCAGGACCACAACGGCAGTGCTTACTCTAACTTACTCTAAGTCAGGTAGGAAATAACTGAAGAAAAGGCTCTGGTGAGACAAGTGACTTGGCAAAGGGAGAGAAAAAACAGCAGATCAGAGAGATGATGTGCAGGAAGGCTGGTGCATTTAGGCACCTTACTGGGACTTTTAACCCAACTATCCAGGCTGTTCAGGTGAGTTTTCATTCAAATACAGAGAGATAAAGACAATTAGAGTGTCAAGAAATGGTGAGAGGGTAGATGCCTGGAGCTGCCTTAGAGGAGTGAAGTGGATTCTCTAGACAATGATTCCCCATCCCAGGGAAAGGATGACCCATGGTGAGATTAAGGCAAGAGTGAATGGAGAAGTGAGTTGAGAACAACCACTCCCTTAGCTGAGTAAGAAAGGCAAAGAGAGTCAAAAAGGCCCTGGAGGGGGAGAAAACAACCTGCTCAGACTTCCTGCCCCAGTGGCCTTGCCTCAGGCATAAGAGGTGATGTCACTATTGGCTGAAACTGCTGTTAAACACTACCAGTTCTCATAGTGGCATCACAGAATCAAGAGCTTTGGAAAATACCTGGGAGACTACAGGCTTTCCCTCCTGCAGCAAAGGAACCACAGGCCTGGGGAGGGGAGTAATTTGCCCCAAGGTCATAGAATCTTGCCCAAGATTACTGCCACGAAAGTCATGAGCTAAATGGTCCTGAAGCTTCATTTCCTTTCCTTACCTCTGTGCTTCAACTGCTATTTTTGTATAGAGTTAGTCCCAGGAGAAGGCTGAACTCTTGAGGAAGCCATTCTTCCTTCATTACCCTCCTCATTTTGCATTCCAGAAAGAAATTACAGCAAGTGAGGCAGATGTATATAAAATACAGCCTGATCATGTGATGGCAAGAAAGGGAGAAGGGAGAGGAAGGGCAGGGAGCAGAGTAGAAACTTACAATGGAGCCAGAATTAAAGCTAATAGAGAGACACATTACAGGAGTTCTCTGTTCCTACAATTGGCAGTCGCAAACTTGAATCTAGTTATCTAGAAGCCAAAGTGAAAAAAGAAACTTGCTCACTGATAGAATTCAGTGTCCATACAATAAAAACAACCAATAGCTCAAAACTAGAAAGTAATTTCTCCTGAGTGTCATTTTAAGAAGCCAGTGGGTGATATGAGCAGATGTTATGTTCAATTTCTCCTATTTTGTATCATCTCCTTTAGTAAATAAAACGGTCACACAATCATAGAACCTGAGCCAAGTGCTGATGGCTGGGGGTCTCCAACACCCCTCTTCTGCTATTTTCCTTTCCCCTTCCCTCTCACCAAGCCCAAGGGATAAGCAAAGCCTCTACATTCCTCTCCCTCTGCTCCCTGGAAATCCAGTTCCTGTGCCTCCAGGCCCCCGACTCCAACATCCCATATGGCACATCATATTGTCCCTCCTTCCTAGACATGAAACTGTTAAATCAAACTAAAAATTTTGGCCTGAGAAAGCCTCCGTATGCATGAATGGCAACCTAACTCGGCACATAAGCACATGGGCAAATTGAAAACCTAACTTAGAAGTGTGCTTCTGTGACTACAGCTGAATCTCAGCCAACTGCAGGCAGTCAACTGTTCTGTACCATCACTTCCCCTTTCTGGTCTATAAATCTAACTGACCACGTGTTTCGGCCATAGTCCCTCTTCATCTGTTCTGGCTAGAGGCTGCCCAGTTCGTGAATCATTTCTAAATTTTTTTTTCTCTTCTTGCTCAAATTAAACTTGTTAAATTTAGATTGCCTAAAGTTTTTCTTTTAACAAAACCAATTTGTCCCTTACTGGCACTATCCAGCTATGTATTTCATATCTACTATGAAACCTCAATCTTATATATCTACATACCATATTATTGTTACATATCATAGATGAGACACATATTATGTTATTTCTTAGCATAGATAAGATACACATCTTATCTCTCATAGTAAACTGGAAGATCACTCAAGAGCATCTTGACCATCTGCATAGCCCCCTGCAGGGCCTTGCACAGTGCCTGCTACATGACTGGTGAATAACTAAATAAATGACGGCCAAATGAGCTGTGCCAGGGAAGACAGCAGAAGACAGGTGGCCGGGTTATTTTTTGTTTTTTAAATGCATGTTGCTTGCCAAACTACAATGAGGCAAATTATTTAGGAATTAAACAAAATGTCTTTGTCCCTGCTAGTCAGAAAGCAAAAAAGAGGAAGAAACAAAGCAGTCAGAATACATGGTCAGACACTAAAATACCAGAAACATGCAGTGTTCACTGAGCTACCTTGTGGTTCAGATAGGGGGAAAATGGGATGAAGATGGGATACTTTAGTTAGCTACAGTTCACAGTCTGCTTAATTAAAAACACTACAACAAAAGTCCTATGCCTTAAACTGTCTGAATATACAGCTACTTCCTAGGAGCTTTGCTTCTCTCAAGGAATACCACAATGTTTTGCTTGCCTGCCTTTCATGTAGCAATCATCATTACAGCAAAAATCTTATTCTCAATTGATTCTTGCAACATCTTTATGAGGTATGTATCACTCACCCCATTTTACTTGTGAGAAAACTGAAATGTATAGAGGTTAAGTAACCTGCTTGATGTCACAAAATTAATGAAAGTTCTAGGGATTTGAACCTAGGTGTGCCTGACTCCAAAGACAATCATGGTCATGGCTAGGCTATAATGCCTCTGATTTCTTACATTATTAAAGCAGTGGCTTGTGGCAAGAGGACGAGACAGGTCAGGGTGATTCTTCCTTCCTAGTAACTCTCACAGCTATTTCTTCTTTTCCAGCTCTACTGACACCACCTTTACTTCTGTCAACTGTATTAGCCTCACATCTGGCCTCCTGCCTTCCAAGTTCCACCCTGCTAGTCCATTCAGCATTCCACCACAAAGCTGGAATGGTCCAAAACACAATTTTGATCATGTCCTTCTGTTTGTTTCCTTTCCCTGTATCCCAAAGGTCTGTGGAATGAAGTCTGAACTCCTCAGCAGGGCACTGGAAACCATCACCATCCATCCCAACATACCTTCCCACTCTGCCTTCTGTTGAGCCTTCATGCCAAAGTGGTCTATCTACTTCCTGTCTCAGAAACTCACCTGACTCTGCTGTTTCCACTCAGCTTACCCCCCAGCCCCTCTCTGTAAGTGTTCTCTCTGCTCTCTTTGTCTAGATCATCCCTATCATTTTCAAGCCCTGTCCAAATCTCATCTCCTGTATCAGCTCGGCTAGGAGTGAGTCTTCCTTATCTCAATTATTACAGCACATTTTATTGGCACTTTGGATTAGGAATTTGCTCCCTGCCTGGCACTTTTTGTTATCATGTGGTCAGATCTTCATATATAAATGCATTATTTTTCCTAAGAGAATACAGTCTCTTTTAGCCAGATACTGTCTTTTGTTTCTTAGAATTCCCCTCTGAGGGTAGTAGACTGTGTCCTGAATATAAAAGATACATGATGAGATTTTTGAACTGTGAAGCAAGCCAAATCCCACACCCTGTTTTCTATAGCTTTTTTCCCTCGGGCATTCTTCAAAAAGGACCTGTGATATTAGAAGCTGCACTGAGACAAAACTTCATTAAGAATATTATTAAAATATTAGACTATGATATTGGCCTTAGGGTTCCCCTCCTAAAAGCGTCTGCATTTTAATGTAAGTCTTTGAAGCCTTAACTAAAAATAATAATTAAGGTTTATATAAGGTTAGGTACCATGGAAGGGCCACTTGGGGAAGAGGTAGAGCTTTACAGCAGTCTTAAAAATCACACCACAAAAGCAGCTGGACACCTCATCTGCCTTCTATATTCAGCCATAAAGTGCTTCCAAGCACATGCAGTAACTTTAAAAAGTTTTGAACCTAAGCCAGCCATTCTCTCTAAAACAGTTAAAAAATAATCACAGATTATCTTATACCTTCTTCAGAGGTATTGTTCAGCTTAAATATTAAGTTTGTAAAACCAGAAATAAATTTTGCAAGTGATGTTTTTCCCATTTTTGTTGTTGTTGTTGTTATTTCACTCTCTTCCTTTAGATTCTATTAAAATGCAGACACTTTTAGGACTATGAGCTCCTCAGGGACTCATGCTGTGTCTCATCCCCAGTGCCCAGCACTGTGCTGGCATGTGTAGGCACTCAATGAAGCTTGAACAAACAAACAAACAAACAAAATGAAGAAATGGCTCAGGGATGGAGTGAGGAAAGCAAGTTAGAAAATATGCTATGCCGGGCCGGCCTGTGGCTCACTCGGGAGAGTGCGGTGCTGATAACACCAAGGCCCCGGGTTCGGATCCCATATAGGGATGGCCGGTTTGCTCACTGGGAGAGCGTGGTGCTGACAACACCAAGTCAAGGGTTAAGATCCCCTTACCGGGCATCTTTAAAAAAAAAAAAGAAAGAAAAGAAAATATGCTATGCCGGGCCGGCCTGTGGCTCACTCGGGAGAGTGCGGTGCTGATAACACCAAGGCCCCGGGTTCGGATCCCATATAGGGATGGCCGGTTTGCTCACTGGGAGAGCGTGGTGCTGACAACACCAAGTCAAGGGTTAAGATCCCCTTACCGGTCATCTTTAAAAAAAAAAAAAAGAAAGAAAAGAAAATATGCTATGCCAAGCCCTTAAAATCAATTTTTTTTTTTTTAAGGAAAATGTCACTTGGGGGCATACATAGGTCTCCAGTGCCACCATAGTTCACACTACAGATGTGTTGAGCACAAATATTCCCATCCACGTATGAGGAATTTTGATGTCACAGTAAAACTATTCCTACCGCAACTGATTTGAGTAAATCTGAGATTCATAGGATTAAGAAAGATTCTTTTAAGAGCTCAATATAAATGATTCTGTGAGCCAGTCCTCCAAGAAATGAAATCTTTACATTACTGAATTTGCTCTCAATCCTAGGAAAAAATATCAAATGCACTGTCCCATAGATTGGCTCATCTCTAAACTCCTTTGGGAACAAGCTAGGTACCTTACACTAATCTTATCATTGAGGGTAAGTGCAAATGGCTAATCCTTCTGAGAGAGGGAGATGGATATATACAAACAAAATCCTTCCTGGAAAAAGAACATTACTAGGAAACAACAACAACAACAAAACCACTTCAGAGCTAAAGCTATGGTTTTAATTGATTGGTTCCCATTCAACAGAGAGTAAGAGGGAGACAGGTGTCAGAAGTGAGTATCACTAAAGCACAGGGAATGAAGCTCAAAGACTATCATTTTTAGTTCACTACATTGACTTACAAAATAGAGTTTTAATTCTACCAAAAACAAAGTTGAGTGGGGACACACAGGTTTGCTTGCAAGGAAATTCATTGTTTTCTCTCCATTTCATAGGTAAGTGCCCAGAGGAAAACCTGCCAATGTCATGGAATGAAACACCAGGGTGAGGGGTTTATCCTATTCTCCCTGAACTCATTTTGGAGACATTCTCTAGACATGTTTTTGATTTGTGGATGTTACAAACCTCTGCAGCAGCCGAGCTCCTTCCTACCTCCCTGCCTTCTAGTTCTCCATCGTGAATGCTCCTCTCTCGTAGTCACGCAGATTTGAGAGGGCCCTCAAATTCTCCTCCGTCTTTCTTTTTTTTTTTTTTTTTTCCTTTTTGTCTTTTTTACTGACCGGCAACAGGATTGCAACCCTCGGTGTTGCGCCCGCACCGCGCTCAGCCAGTGAGCGGGAACCGGTCTCCACATGGGATCCGAACCCTCCGCGGGAGCGCCGCCGCGCTCCCAAGCGGTGCACTCTCCAGTGCGCCACTGGGCCGGCCCTCCTCCGTCTTTCTATAATCAACAGTGCTCATGGTGATACTTCTGAAGTAAGAGATTCTTAGTAAAGCAAAGCAATGAAATCCGGATGCTATTAATCCTCTTCTTACCTTGTTTTATTTTTTCTCCCTTCCCTTTTTCTACTTACTCCCTGGGGTCCAAACCACTTCACTGAATCATTCATTTATTCACTCATCTGTTTATTCACTAATCCCCTCACTCACCATTTATTCTTTATGTAGTAATTCGTTATCTCAACTGTTCTCATTCATTCACTCAGTTTCTCACTCTCTATCTGTTCTTCATTTTTCAAGCACTAATTTTTATTATATCTTACAAAAGGTACCAAACTGTGATAATTAGAAATAATAATTAACTATAGTTAGTAGAGGTGGAAAAGGGGGAGAGGAAGGATGATAGAGAGTAACTGGGTAAGGGACACAAAAAGTAATTACGATTTGTAATGATGAACATGCTAATAATACTGATTTGATCATCACATACTGTACACAAATACTGATAGTCAACTCTGTACCTCATAAATATGTACAAATAAAAGTAATAATAAAAAAAGATAATATAGTCATGTTAGGCCGTTGTCAAAAAAAAAAAGCAACAACAAAAAGCTGGTCCTTTACTACAAACAGTTTATGAAGTGCTGGTCCAACAAACACTGCATATCTGAAAGTCAGAACTTCAGAACCAGACCTGTGTTTGGTGCTTTCCCTTTGTCACTCCAGAGGGAACCTTATTTTCTGCTCCTCTGCTCATAAACCTCTCTGCTTCCTCATGCTACAGGTGCAAACAAAGGTGAGTTCAGAAAGAATGCAGTCAGCTGCTAATGCTTGACTCCATGCTGGGTACTCACAGTATTTCAATTCTTCATGGGTAGGACACCACAGAATTGTGCCCACAAGAGAAAGAAGGACCTTGCCACAGAGCCTATTAGAAAAACTCCTTCAGAAAGTGCAATACCCAGTCTCTGTTGCCTCACACTCTCCAACTTCTGACTCCTGGCTAAGAAAATATTAACAGGTATTGAGTCATTCTATTGAAATTCCTAAGTCTAAAAGTACAAGCCCCAAGATACACTTGACACACCCAGTTCACAAAGGTTACAGTATAGATGAGAAACACTGCAGGAACATGATACCAAGTAAAGCAGTAGTTCCTGACGCGGAAAGGAGGAAAGTAAAAAACAGCTCCTTCTACAGTTCTGGATGATTACCACCCATGCCACATACTATAGGGCTGGCCCTTAATGCGCAAAGCATGCTGGATACATCTAACATCTTTATTTTTGCCTTCTTGACTATACTTCATTGATGTAATAACAACATAATTATAATGCCACCAGGATATTCCCAATTATCTTTTTTCCTGCAAAATACACCTTATTTCATTTAATCTCACAACTCCTGGTTTACAGATGAAACCCAAAAGACTTGTCTGAGGCCACACAAGGAATGCAGAAAACAATGAAGATGCAAATCATGGAAGTTACATATTAGCCTCAAATTGAGGAACAGCAGGAGGATACCCAATAGCCCCACATGGTCAGGAGGAAAATCAGTTGGCATAAGGGTAGTGGCACCTCTATCCTTCAAGTCCTTTGAGAGGGAATGAGTTCCTGGAAGAAGGATGGGAAGTTTGACCCACACAAAATTGTGCAATGAGCTAAGTTTGTCTCTGACACCCCAGATGTTCTTCTTTCCCCTTCCGTGGCACTTGCTCAATCTTCTCTCAGCTGGTCAGTGCTCTGGTGCTCCCCAAACCCATCAAACTCTTAAGAGCTACTCTTAGCTCCTTAGTGGTGAATCTAAATGACTGTGTTCTTTCTCCCAGAGTTTCTAATATTTTAGATCTCATCTTTCCTTATGGAAGGAAAGTCCTCATCCCACCAGGGCCATTACAGGCAGCTGGTAAATGGGGAGTCACCAAGGGGAAAGAGGTAGGTGTTCCTTGCACCTTTTCCTGGGCTTCCTAAAATACCTATGTGTATTTGAGAACCTATCCTTCCATTTATTGAGCACCTACTATGTGCTATGAACTGTGCTAAGAATTCTAATTCACTACCTAATTGAATTCTCAATAATCCTGCTAGCAAACTGTTATTATTCCCATTTTATAGCTGAGGAAATAAAAGCCCAAGAAGTTAAGTCAATACTACTGCAAGGTCACAGTACCAACTAGTGGCTCTCAACTGAGGTGTTTTAACCTCTGGCCAACATGGCCTCTACAGATATAACAGAACATTACAAATAGTCCCAGAGGGAAAACACTATAGCCTACCATTCATGAGAAATAAAACCATCCCTCTCCAACTGAGATATGGATAAATAATGGGTACGCTAATAGAGTCAGTATTCCATTATCCACGTGACATAACTTTATTCATATTTGACTCTGAAATGCCTATTGGTACTTATATTATATACCTTCCCCCTACCTGTAAACTACATATTTTTGTTTGTTTGTTTGTTTGCGGCTGGCCACTACAGGGATCTGTGACATTGGTGTTATAAGGCTGTGCTCTAACCAACTGAGCTAACTGGCCAGCCCTGTAAACTATACTGTAAATATCCCAGCTCCCCAGGTGCCTCAGCCTCAGTCCCTAATGCAGTGGCTGTCCCACCAGCAAATTCATCAACTTTATCCCAGTTGAGGACTCTGAATTGAACTTTCTTCACTGAGGAGCTAGAGATAAAATGCAACTGCCCCTCCCACCAAAGTAACAACTATATACCCTCAAGGGTCTGACACCAATAGGAAGATATTTCAACACCTAGAAGCTAATCAACATGGCTCAAAAGGTTTGTGGCAACACAGCCCCACAACTGGCTATTTCTTAGGAAAGATGTACAAATGCACATTTTGATCAGCCAGATGGCAACATATATGGAAAACACCAAAAAAACAGGATTGAAGTTTTGAGTCAAATCTGCATCTTTAAGAGGCATTTATTGAATATCTACCATGTGCCAGGTATTCTGTGCATATTACCATGAATCTTACCATAGCCTTTTGGGTATACATTATCATTCTTATCTATAGTTAAGAAAATAGTCTCGGAGAGGTTAAATAACTTGCCGCAGTCAAATGGCTAATAAATGGCAAATTCAGAATTTGAATTCATGTCTGTCTGGTTCCTGTTCTTGAGCTTCCTCCATTGCACCAGGCTGTTACAATGTGATTCCTTAAATGACTTATTCTCCTACATTCATTTTAGAATATTTCTTTATTCTACTCTAAGGAGAAATCCTTAGTACAAATAAAAAATAACTGATATGGATTGTGTCCTCCAAGTTTTATGTATTAGTAACTTGATCCCCACTGTGACTGTTAAGAGGATGGGAAATCCTATTATGGTAATTGCAAGGTGAGGCCCTGAAGAGGTGATTAGATTCTGAGGACCATGCCTAGTGAATGGATTAAAAATGGTGGTCATGAGCATGGTTCTGAGGGCTTTAAAAGGAGAGCACATGAGAAGCTATCTCTCTCTCCGCTCTGTCATTTTCTGCCATGTGAGACCCCTGCATTGCCTTAAAGCCACCACCAAAGAAAACCATCATCAGATGTGTTCCCTGGACTTTGGATTTCCCAGCCTCTAAAACTGTAAGCAATAAATTTTGTCTTCTTACAAATTATCCAGTTCCATGTATTTTGTCACAAGCAACAGAAATGGACTAATACAGAAAATTGGGGTCAGAGAAGTGGGGTGTTGCTTATGACAAATACTTGAAAATATGGAAGTGGCTTTGGAAATGGGTGTTAAGGAAAGCGTGGAATAATTTGAAGGAGCAAGCTAGAAAAAGCCTAGCTGCTAGTAGGAGTTTAGAAGACAAGAAAACCAGGGATAATTTGGAACTTCTTAGAAATTGGTTAAATGATGGTGAGCAGAATGCTGATAGAAATATAGGCAGTAAAGGTATTCTGAGAAGATCTCAGATGTAATTGAGAAGGAGCTTTTTGGAAACTGGTGCAAAGATCACCCTTGCTATGAACTGGCAAGGAACTTGGCTGCATTGTGTCCAGGTCCTAGGACTTTGTGGAAGTTGGAACTTAGAACTGTGAACCAGAGTATTTGGCAGAAGAAATTTCTAAGCGGCAAAACATTCAGGAAGCCACAGGGCTACTTGCAACAGCCTATGGTCAGTTATGGGGACAAAGGCATGATGTAAAGCCATAAGTTAAAAGGAAAGCAGAGTAAAGATTTGGAAAATTGGCAGCCTGGCCATGTTGTACAGAAGCAGACAGCATTTTCAGGAGAAAAATGCAATGGTATAATAGAAGATTGGTATGGAAGAAAGGGATTATGAACAGAAGGGAAAAAAGACCTTGAAGGCATTTCAGAGATCTTGGAAGCTGCATCTTCCATTACTGGCCCAGAAGCCTAGGGAGACAGAATGGTGTTGGGGAACAGGCCTGAGGCGCCCTCCACAAGCTCATTGCCCAGGGCCACCTTGGGAAGCTGCTTCTAGCACCAGCACCCCAGGTGCTTTGACTGCTCCAGCTGTGACTAAATTGGCCCCAGGTGTGGCTGGGCCCACAGCTTTGAAAGATAGAAGCCAGAAGCTTTGGTGGCATCCACGTGGTGTTAAGTTTGCAGGCTTGCAGAATGTCAGAGCTGTGGAGGCATAGGAGCTTCCACCCCAAATTCCAAGGAAGTATGGAAAAGGCTGGCGGACCAGGAAAAGATCTGCTGCAGGGGTGGATTCACCACACAGAGCCTTTGCCAGAGCAATGCTGAGCAGAAATGTGGGGCTGGAGGTGCAGCAGAGAAACCCCATCAGTGCCATGCCTAGTGGAGCTGTGAGAGTGGGACCACTATGAACACCCCAGACCTGTGGAGCTACCAGCATGCAATGCCAGCCTTCAAGAGCTGAGGCATGGCCTAAGACCATGAAAGCCATAGGAATGGAGCTGCCTAAGGACTTGGGGACCCAACCCAAACACCAGCGTGCAGAGGATGTCAAATATGGTGTCAAGGTACATGATTCACCAGCTTTTAGATCGAATGCCTGCTCTGCTGCTTGGGACCTGTTACCCCTTTCTTTTGGCCTATTTCTCCCTTTTCGAATGGGAATATGTACCCTATGCCTGTCCAACCATTGCATCTTGGTAGTAGATAACTTGTTTTGATTTTACAGATGGGACTTTGAGACTTTGGACTTTTGAGTTGAAACAAGTTAAGACTCTGGGGAATGAATGTATTTACCTGTAAGAAGGATATAAACTTTGGGGCCAGAGGCAGTATGATATGGACTATGTCCCGAAGTTTTATATATTAGTAGCTTGACCCTCACTGTGACTGTTAAGAGGATGGGAAATCCTATTATGGTAATTGCAAAGTGGGGCCCTGAAGAGGTGATTAGATTCTGAGGACCATGACTAGTGAATGAATTAAAAATGGTGGTCATGAGCATGGTTCTGAGGGCTTTAAAATGAGAGCACATGAGAAGCTATCTCTCTGCTCTGTCATTTTCTGCCATGTGAGACCCCTCCATTGCCTTAAAGCCACCCAAAGAAGACCCTCACCAGATTTGTTCCCTGGACTTTGGATTTCCCAGCCTCTGAAACTATAAGCAATAAATTTCGTTTTCTTTATAAATTACTCAGTTCCATGTATTTTGTTATAAGCAACAGAAATAGATTAATACAACAGCTATTGCTGGTGCTGGAAGAAATTACCACTTAACATTTTAATTTTATTTAAGATTCAGATTTGTTAAAAATTTGGAAGTTGGGGAAGAGTAACACTCAGGCTTTGTCCCCATCAGGATCCAGAATTCTCTTATACACTGTCCCCTTCCCCATGCCCATAACGCCAGTCCTGCATTTTGCCTGCCACTTTGCCCACTTAGCACACTAAACCATAATATCTACATGCTGCAGTTCTCCCCACAGGCTCAGTCTTACCTTGGGCTTGCTGGTGCTGCATCTTCTTCTGGCTCTTCGGTAACACCAGCCAGCTCTGGGGCAAGGAAAGCATCTTTGTTGACATTATTCACCCAGCTTTCCTTTGCACCATTTGCTCTTTCCTTGCTCTGCTCAGCTGAAACAGGAAACAATAAAGACAGGAAGGTTATCTCTCACCTCCATGACCTACAATTCTCTTATCTCTCTTATCACTGAAGGCTTGAAATTGGAGGCCATCCAAGTGCCAAGGTAATCACTGAGTCAAAGTACTCAGGATCAGAATTACATCTGTGAGAGAAATCAGCAGATTTCCATGACATTTAGCTCCCCCCAAGCAGAGTCTCCTGAGAACATGGGTGTACCTTTAAGTGTGCAGGTGTAATGTGTGCTAATAATTTTATGTTGCCTCGGCATCCATTTTTAAATACAAGTTTAACTTTCTCATACCAGAAGGAGAGCTCAGTCACCCTTGAGCTACCAATACTACCAATTGAGTTACCAATACTATATCCCATCAGAATGGCTCCAGCTGGTGGCCAGAGATAAAAACTTACAGGCATGTCTCCCACCTAGCAGGCTGGGCTCCCTGCTCTCCCACCACTTCCTTTCAAGAGAATATTCACACATTCGCCCACAAACTTAAAGTGACCATGCCTCAGCCACAGTGTGATCTCCTGGAACTAGTGCTCGTTTACTATCCTGTTTGGATAATGGGTCCCTTCTCTCTCTCTCCTTGCCTGTGCTCCCCAAAATGTGTGTTCAGTCTCCAGGTGTGGTGTGTAAGTACCCCCACAGTATCTGTAAGTATGGAAAAACTTTTAAACTTTCACATTGTGGTTGTGTCATTGAATTGGTGCCCACAATCTGATCCCTAACCCATGCAGATGAATCCCCTGCTAGTGTTCTTTTGTTCAGGCCTCTGGTGGCTGCTGGGGACCCTAGCTACCAGTTAAATTGGTGAAGAAACTCAGAGTTTCATTCAAAACAGGAGGTAACTCCAGAGACCGCTAAAACAAAATTCTGAACACCTCTAGGTTCGTCTGACATGAATTGGGGTCAGGACCAAATGTACACAGCCTGGGGATGCTCAGGGCAGGAAGTCCTCACCGGGACAGAAGCACCATCATTACGAGGCATTGACTGGACATCTACAACATGCCCAACATGATGCTTGGCTCTGGAATACAAAGGGGAACAAACAACTCTAGTCTAGAATGTCCCTCTCCACTGCCTCTTCCACCTCCCCCCAATCTCTACACATCCAAATTCTACATAGTCCTCAATACCCAGCTCAGATGTCAGAGCTCCCTTTTCGGGAAATAGCCTCTTTTGCCTCTGAAGACCCAGGACTCTTTCTTTACCCGAACTTCTCTGATAATATGCATCAAGTGAGTGATGACTAACTTACCAGGCACCAATGCTGAGCCCTTTGCATGCATTTTTCTATGAGGTGGGAACTATTTTCCAAGCTTACAGATTTGGAAATTGAGGATCAAAGAGTTCAAGAAACTTGCCTAAGACCACATAGCCAGTAAGTGCCAAGAATACATATATTAGTGTTAAGAAGTTGAAGCAGTACTGGGGCTCTCAAATTCCAAATACATACCAGGGTGGAATCCTCCATAGGTCCCTTTATACATAAGTCTAGTTTCTTCAACTGCAAAATGGAGTCTACAGTACTAGCCAATACCCGTCACGTTTTCTGAAGGTCTGAGTGGTTTTAAAAAGCTAGAGAGCAGCAAGCAATACATTGTACATACTATGCAGGCAGCTCTTATCTGCAAGGAGTGTGACACTGAGTCAGAAAGACTTTGAAATCCCAGCTCCGCCATTTGCCAACTATACGATCTTGAGCAAGTTACTTCTCTGAGCTTTGTATACCCCATATATAGAATGGTGAAAATAATACCTACCTTATAAGATTGTTTCTACAATTAGAAATAATAAGGAGTAGATGCCTATCATCTATTAGATGCTTAGAAGGTGATAGCTATTTTCCTTATTGATTATAGCCTATCCACAGACAAGGGCCTACACAAACTAATCCGGAGTTAGAGGGAAGGCACCCAGTAAGACTTTAATAAATGCAACAGAATTCTAAATAAGCCCTCAAAATATTGCCTTTATAGTCCCTTAAATAATGTACTTCATTGATTAAAGAAGTGTAAGATGTCAAGATCATTGAACAGGGAGGCTGATCTCTTTCTGTCTAAACCCGTTATCCATCCAAATCCAGGGCAAGAGGACTTTGAGCCTGAGGGCCACACATTAAGCAAAGCATACCTCAAAATGATTTCCCTCAGCAGATTTCAGTAAAGATTCTGATACCCTTCCCTTCTCCCAACTCCTCCTTCAAAATGCTGGCTGTAAGTATAACAACCAAATCAACTCACCTGCTACATGGAGCCTCTTCTTTCGCATGGATGCTCTGATGATATCTGCACCATGGATTTTGTCTCTGTGCCTTTTTGCCTTGGCTTCATAAAACCATTGGCCACTCATATTCTTCAGCTGCTGATCATCTTTAATTTTTTCAGGCAAATGTCTACAAAAGGAAAAGAGCTTTACTTTGCTGAGAACTCACAGTAAATAAATGAGTTCATTGTGACGCTGCATAAAAAAAATTTGTAAACATACTGCCAAAATGAAGCTCTCAAGATTTTAGAAGATCCCACAAGCCTCCCAGATGACTAACAAATGTACGTTCCCCTTTGACTACAAAGTCAGAAAAGCCAAGGCCAACATTTTTTAAAAATTCAAAGGTTCTATCCATGATCCCCAGAAGATGCCTGAAATTTCTCAAGAGCAGATTCATTTTTTGGCTGCAGTCTTCTCTGTTCTCTGTTCAAATGCAAATACCCTAGGGAGGGATGATATACTAAGCTTCCCTAAGCCTCAGTTTCCTTATGTAAAAAGGAGTTAATAATACTAACCCACTAACCCACTTCATGGAGTTGCTATGAGGATTGAATAAGCTAATGCATGTAAACAGCCCTCTCTGCACATGCCTGGCACCTCATAAACCTTCGATGAGTAACTGGTGAGGTAGTTATCAGTTCATCAGTTCTCTCTACTTCAGTGTAATGAGTTTATCAGAGACTTCCCTGGAAGCCTGTTGGGGACAGGGGAATGACGCTCCTGCTGCTTAGTGTTAGGGAAAGGAGCACAAAAAAGGCAGGCTGGAATCAGGGAAGACCAGATTTGAAGAGGCGGATGTGCAGGCAAGTTCCATTTGTGCAGATACTGCTTTTAAGCATTCCACAATCATCTATGCTCACTGAAAAGCTAAAACCTAAAGAACAAACCAAATACTGCCCTCCTAAAACTTCTCTAATTTACACTGGTTGGAAAAACACGGTTCTAATTGACAAGTCTTTTAACCTCTGCATCTCTCTCTCTATCTCAATAGAATGAGAATCCCAAACTCTATTTTTTTCTTACTCATAAAGATGTATTTAAAGTAAAGTGTAATAAAAGCCCTAAGGAAACTTTGAACTCTTGGAATATAACGTGCTACATAAATTCAAGAGGGTTTTATGATTATCATTCAAGCTAATATGCACACTTCCTAAAGCAGCAAATCTAAGTGTTTTAGCCAGAGAATGTGAATGGGCCATGGTGGTAGCAGAGCTGTGTGAGGGCTGCACACAGGTATACCTGGAAGTGGGGAAAACAGGGGCGGCAGTTACCCCAGATCTAGCAAGACTGTCTCCTTTCTTCCAAGTGTGCCTGGAAAGTATGCTTCCACCCAGACTCTGCTGGAATCTCCTCTCCTCTACCAATTACCTAAGAAGAAGTGCCCCTATCCCAAACATGTCCTGGGCACACATTGTCACAACAGCCCATCTCCAAATCCTGATAGGGACAGCATCATCACTTCATGGTTCTGAGTCACCAGAGAGATCATGGTTCCTATTAAATGTTTCCAGTGGTTTCTCATTGCTTAAGCCTTTCAGCAGAGCACACAATCCCTGCTAGGCTGCTGGTGAAGCTTTTCTTTCTCCTCCCAAAATGATCAAGTTTGAACTCAGAAGAGAGAAGTTCTTCCACATCTCCCTGGTCAGACTGTAAGCTCCTGGGGGCAGGGCCTACACTCAATACATCTTTGCTTAGTATCTGGAAAATAGTGGGTATTTAGGCAGTGCTTGCAGAGTGAAGGAATATCATTCAAGACCCTGACCACCTGGCTTCAGGTTACCTTTTTGGATTCATTTTCCAGCATTTATTCTCATACCCCACTTACCAGCATATTTGACTTCTCACTGTTCTCCAAACTGCTCTTTTGTGACCTCTGTAGACAGAGGCAGGAAGCTGTGGCAGAAAGGCTGTGGGCTTTGGAGGTTCCCAACATTAGGTCCAAATTCCAGCTCCAACCTTTTCTAGATGTGACCTTGAGCAGACTACCGAACCCCTCTAAGCTTCAGTCTCCTTGTTTGTAAAGGTAGAAAAAAATGAGACCTACCCTGCAGGATTTCTGGGATGACTAACTGAGGTTTTTACCTAAAAGTACCTAACAGAGCCTGGATCTTGGTAAGAAGCAATAAATGTGAAGTTTCTTGAGATGTCTTTCCCTCATTTCTCTGTCCAGCACGTTGCTCCTCATCCTTCAGATGCAGCTCAAGCATCAGCTCACTGGTGAAGCCTTTCCTGATTACGAGGGCACCGTTAGTTTCCTTTCCCATGCTTCTCCAGCACCTCTACTGCAGCACTTACCACACCATGTTCCAAGGATCTGTTTGCACATCTGTTTCACCCACTAATTTGTGGATTCTGCAAACTCCTTGAAGGTGAGAACTACATCTTAATCACCTTTGTAAGGCCAGCACCTAGCACAGAGCTGATACCCAACAACTGTTTGTTGAGTGAATAAATCAGTGAACAAGTAAATGCTCAGCAGCCACCCCAGTCTGAGTCAGGCACGAGATAAAGACGATCCTGTCACTGCTGAGGTTAAGTGAACCACACCCCATCACAATGGCAGTGCCTTCTCCTGATGAGGCAGGACATTCACATTTCTCACCAGAACAGGAAAAAATGTCACAAAATATGATATCAGTCAGCATTACTGCTGAAGGAGACCACAAACCCTCGTAGCATAGTAACTCCTAATTTCTCTTCGTGTTATTATTTATTTTTATTGTTCAACTGAAAGGCACTTTGCAGAGGTCTTTGCACAACTCTTGATCTGCTTCTGACTAAATGACTGTTTGTAAGACCCGGATCAATGCACAACGAGAACAGGCCATATAAGTCAGACTCACTGAAACACACAATCCCTGAAAAGGCTGGTAGCCATTATAGTAAAGAAAGGGTTTCTGGCTCATTTTTTTATGGGTTTTTTTTGTGTGTGTGTGTGGCTGGCTGGCATGGGGATCTGAGCCCTTGACCTTGGTGTTACCAGCACCATGCTCTAACCAAGTGAGCTAACCAGCCAGCCCTCATCTATTTTAAAGTGGCAAAAGAATGGTAAATTCTTTCAAATTTAATAAATACTGCTTACATTATTTCCTAACATGACTATTACTGCTGGGCTTAATTGTCAAATTCTCTTACTGCTCTAGAGCAGAAACCCTCCCCACAACTCTCCCAATAAAACAAATTCAGATTTCTTTCTCAAAAAAATCTCATATTTATGGTCAATAATGTTCTGTGCATCATATTAACATCTGTGCATAAAAAGTCATACTCGCATGCTTAAATATTGCTTATTTCATTCTTCACATATGTTCATAAAACAAGCTTACATAAGCTTTTAAATAAATGTGGTCTCAAGAACTGATTTAAAAAAAAGATCAGTTTCTCTTTTTTTACCTTAGTCACTACAATATTCTGTAGATGAATCCATGTGTGTGACATCAAAGTCCAAGTTTTGTAAAGATGTGGCAGTTTAAAAAATCCCACTATCTAGTGGTGCCATTAAAATCTCCTCTACCAGCCCATGATCTCTCATTTTTCCTCAACTCGAATTGCACCAAATTAGTATTTGATTCTCTAATTGTTAGGCCATCTAGTTGAAGTGGGAAAAGGGTAAATTTCCTGGGACTGACACTTTTTGCCCTTTACCATACTCTTTGCACATATATATGTATTTAGTAGGAAGCTGAATATAGAGAACATGCTCCATAAGCACCAGTGGGCTGGTGGACAGGAGCGAAGGCAGAAGAGCACTCAGCCCAGGGAAGACACCATCCTGGCAGCCTCCCAGGCAGAACATCCTGGTCATTCCTCCATTCCTTTTGCTAACACTTACACCGCATCTGCTTTGTACTGAACCATGCTCTTGGCCCTTAACATGCATCGCATCATTTAATCCTTACAATTTCACCATGATGTACAAAGAATTTAGTCAATCGCAAAAGATTGCCTCCTCTGTATGTTAAGGCCATATATAAACCTGTCTAGTTATTTATTCACTCACTCCTTCACTAATTCACTAAAATGTCCCAGGCATATGCTCAGAATCGTGCATAAAAAATTCAATCTACAGCACTAATTGCCAGGGTCAACTCCTGTCCACAGCACACAGAGTGTGAGCACTTGCAGAGGAGAGCCCGGGAAGCAGAGACGCCCTCAGGCTGGCTTTAACACTTTCCCTCAGCCTCCCGCTTTTTCCCCTTGCACTCACATATGTACATCCCAGCTTCCAGCTACTCAACACAATTAGTCAAAGGCCCAGCATCATAGGCAGGACCTGGTTGGTATTACCTAGTCAACTGTGGATAGTAAGGATTACTAGGCTGGCCAGAGAGGTTGATCCTCCAGCCTTTCTCTTTTTTAATCCCCCAGTATATTCTGTGCAAGATGTTTAGATTGTGTGATTTGAAAGTACTCTTAGATGTTTGCTTTGAATGTGAGAGATGGAAGGGGCCTTGGATAGTTAGAAATGGCTTCACTTTCTAGATGAAATGATTGAGGCCCACAGAAGTTAAGAGGCTTGCCCAAGGTCACATAGAGCTGGGACTGGAAGCCAGCCAAACTCTCAGCCAACTCTCTTTCCATTACCCGACTCTGCCTCAAAGAGCCAAATATAGTTTTGGTGTCTAAGATGGTGGTCACCCTTCCCTCTTTCTACTAAGGGACTCGAAGTTTGATGGAGAATCTGAAAACAAACATGTAAAAATGAAATAAACTGCAAATGTTCCTTATAGTGGAAAGTGAGAAGAAACGTGTCTCTTGTATTGTGGACACATCATAGATCCCCACAACCTGCTGAGAGAGGCAGCCCAGTGTGTGAGAAGTGCACAGGCTTTGGAGTGGGAACAGCAAGGCTCCAGTCATGCAGGGCACTTACTCTCTTCAACCCTATTTGCTCATTTGCTAAGTGAGTTCAGCTACACTGTTCTGAGGATGAAATGGGATAACGTCTGTGAAGCTCCATGTACAGTGCAGTCCCTTCACAAATGTTGGTTCCTTTCCCCTTTGCTTTGGCAGAAAACATGACCAGAGGTCCTAGAAATCAGTTCTTCAATGATAACTGCCTTCACTCAAAAAGAAACTAGGTCTTAAGGAGGCAGCTGAGAGTCATAAGATGTGGTGGCGGTTGAGATGGTATCTACTGCAAAAAATACCCATCACTGTAGATGTGGCAGTGTGTATGTGGGGGTGGGAGAGGTGGTGCTGATGTGTGCAGTGACTTCCTGCTGGCAGCATGACACAAAGACAGGAAACGCCACCTCTAGACTGTGTCATTTTCAAACCATAAAAGACTAAAATTACACATGTGTATGTATGGTGGTATTTCCTTAAAGTGGTGGGAGTGGTAAAGGAAAGGGGGAGAGGGAGAGACAGAGAGCAAGGGTGGGAGAGAGAAAAAAAAAATCCATCGTGATGTCTGCTTCACTGCTGGTCTGTGAAAGTTCTCCACCTGGGAGTTAGGGAAGCAAGCTGGGTAGAGATACAGGTTAACCGGACCCAGCACTTGTGGCTACAGGCAGAGAGGCAGCGTAAAAGACAGTTGTGGTGGCAACAGTGACCTGGAATTGTTTTCCTCTCAACTGTACCCCTGAGACACACAGTGGATATTTCCTTGAGTTCAAGTCCATGTTCAAGCATTAACAGGTTGAGTGATGTAGGAACTGGACACTTCCCCTCTTTGACACTCATTTTTCCCATCCATAAAATCAGAATGGGGATAACACATAAACTGAACCATCTCCAAAGTGTCTTGAATAAGCTTGGATGTAAACAATTCAAAGCACTGAACACACTAGGAACGGCAAACAGATTTCAATGTGAATGCTAAATCTCATCTACAGCCATACTGAAAAGGATTCTGAAGCCATGTCTGGCCTTGTGGGCCACAGTGCTATAACCCACTCATCACGTCCTCATGGCTACAGGAGGCTTATACTCCAAAGTCCACAAAGAACTGGCACTTGAAACAACAATCTGAAGTTCAACGGTAGGTTTGCTTTTCAAATGATGTTTTGCTTAAACTAATATTATAATTATATAATGTATCTATAAGCCACATACCAACTAGAAAGAGGACCAGGTCATTGTAAAATCATGTTAGGGAAACAAAATCGAGATTTTAAATTTCAAATTGGCAATACATTAAATGGATAAAGGTCATTAGATGATAGAGTCCTTGAGGGCCATGTTTTCAATCACCCTAGAATTCCCTTCACATCATTGCCTAGAGCAGTTCCTTGTAATTAATATGTGCTCAATTAAACTTCACTGCATTAAATAATTAAGAGTTTTAGATGTAATTTCCTTCTAAGGAATCAGACTACTAAACAGACTCTTCTGTACTTTTTAGAGGCAGAGGTGGAATGGTAAATAAGGGAATTAAGATGTATCCATCACCTATTATATGCTAGGAAGATTAAGAATTATTTAAGTTAATCCTGACTTTAATCTTTTGAGTTTAGTATTATGGTCATCCGCAGTCTCTGAGGCTCAAAGACGTTAAGTAATTTGTCCAATGAACCACAGTTGATTAGTGGTAGGGGTGGAATTTAAACACATGGTAATCTTGACTCCAACATCCATGCGGAGGAGCTCTTTCCCTGTGTCATGATCAAACCCTTACTGTTCCTTTCTGAGAGAAGAGTAGCAACAAGTAGCCTGGGGCAGAGAGAGCAGTACTGGACCAAGAGCTTTTCTTATCATGGCTTTGGGACTGACTAGCTGTGTGACCCTCAGAAAGTCATTTCTTCTCTCTGGGCTTTACCTTATTTATTTGTAAAATGACTGATAATGGACCAAAAAATCTCCTTTCCAAAGCTGTCAGGCTATAACTCTAATGGAAGAAGCCAACTGCTGAGGGATAGTGAAGGGGCTGATAAGCAGAAGCCCATGGAGTAGCATTTTCAGAGACCAGAGACCCAGTTCCGGTTCCACCAGCCCAGCAGCAGAACAGCCTCAAAACCACCCCCACAAGTCCCTTCAGTCCCAAAGCAAAGACGGGGTCAGAGCAACTCCGCCTCTTTCAGTGTCCACAGGCCAGGGCCCCATGCCCATCTGCCCTCCCTCTGTGCACAATGTCACTCCTCTCCTGCTCCTGGGTTCTGGAACTGCCCAAGGCCAAGTCCACATGAGGTCCTTGATGCCTAATTAGAAAGTCCCCCAGAGAAGTAGTGGTGATAGGGCTTAACTTACACCAGATTGTTCACCACCCCAAACCTTCTTCAAAGCATTTACATGCAGTCTTCAAAATCTTCAAGGATTTGTATTATCTTTTAATTTAATTTTTTCACAAACTTTTTGAAGTACCCTTATATTTACACAAGCAAAAAACAGGCGCAGCACCAACTACAGCTGCTGGGGCACTCTCAGAAACAGCAGAGGAGAATCTGCAAAACTACTATGAAGGAACTCACAGCACTTTTTCTGTAGTGCTGGAGCTTTTCTGTAGCTGTAGACTGGCTGGGGCCAGAGGAAACACACATACACCCCTCACATGGCTCAGTCCCAGGCAGAACGTTGCACTTGTGAGGATATTTTCATCAACCAACACAGTGACCAAGAAACACTTGCACTCTACTCAGACAGAATCACAGAACTACAGGGAAGACGCAGCAGCCTGGAACCCCAGGTGCCAAGAAAATATAGAGGAGAGGGAGGGAGGGTGTTGTAACCTGGCTGGCTAGAGAGGCAGAACTGCAGACCATAAGTCACACCTTGTCAGGGGGAGACTCAAAGGTACCCCCATCTCTCTAACATTCAGTCCCATGTCCTGAGGTAGGAAGAGGGGCTTGATCAGTGGAGTACCGGCTCCTCTGCTTTCTTCCCAAGTCTCTCTATATGGTCTTCTGAGAAGATAAAGGAACTCCCACTTAACACCATGCTGGAAGAATCAATTTATATTTTCTCTATGTTGTCCCCTCCCCTTATTCCTAAATGGGTGGAACAATCCCTGCCTTGCCAAATCTCAGGGTTGCTGTGAGAAACATAAGAGGATAATGTTCATGAAAGGGCTTTATAAACTGTGAATGGGTAAAGGATTAATGCCACCAAGTAGCTCCGATTGTTGTATTAGTGTCAGTCCTCCATTTCTCTTGGGGACACTGCTCAAGGCACACCACTTGCCGACAATGGAGAATGGTGCCCCGTCCAGGTGCATGGAGCACTGCAAGTGACTTGTAGGGAAAAGCATGATCCCTACCACCTACAGCCACCACCTGTCACTATCACAGCTCAGTGTCCTACCTTGCACCATGACAGCCACTCTTTCTCCATTGCCAGGTCCCAGGACGGCCTGTCTGATACTGTTTTCTCAGGGAGAGGAGGTGGAGTTGGTGAAGAGCACCTGAAGACCAGGATTTGATTCTCACCTCTGACACATATGAGTTGTGTGATCTTGGGCAGGTCACCTTACTTGTCTCAAGGTCAATTTCCTCACACATCACATAGGATAATTATATCCTACCCAACCCCCAACTGCACAACAGTATGTGGGCTCAGAAGAAATAATGGGCATGTTAAGCCCTTTGCAACTTGTTAAGCATTGTTTATATACAAGCTATCATTAGCAGCCATAATCAGACATTCTGTAGTGCTTGAAGTGAATTTTAGCATGTTCTTTTATAAAGCATCCATGTTCAACCAGGATCAAAATATGAGAAATGGTGCAAATAAATCCATTCTTCATAGTCTTTGTGTTGTAGGAAGTAAGAATATGGCTTATGCTCCATTTTGGTAATTCCTGGGATAGGGACCATAAAATGAATACCACTAACTTAGATTCAGGAAACCTTTTGCTGCCTTCAAAGCCCATGAGTACACAGTCAGTAAAAGGCAAGGCCTGGTCTAAGCCCAGTTCTTCCGCATCCTGGTCTAGTGCTCTTTCTACCACAAAGGTGAACGAAAGTGGGAGGAATGTTGACATGGAACATTTGGGTTCCGCCCAACAAGGATAGTGTGTCAAAGTTGCCACTCCTCTTTATGTGACTCAAGTCAAATGAAAAATTGGCTCAGAGAGTACTTTTAATTGTGCTATTAAAACCAATTCCAACATTTCTAAAAGTATGCAGAAATGTAAGCTACTTCTCAATCTATTTTCTTTTAGAAATTTTAAGAAATTCTAATTTGCTTCAAAACTTAGTTAAAAATAAGGTAGATTCAGTTTTTAAAAAGTGGAGTAAATACACACTCCACATATGCATATGTAGATGTATGTATGTGTTTGTATATATTTCATTTTTCACTTGGTGTTTAATAAGTTAAAAGAGTTTAGTTAAGGTTTTTAATCAAGACCTTATTTCTGGCAGGAGTCCAGTGGGATAGATTAAGAGACACCAAGGAAGAAAAAAGTTCTGTCCAGGAAGTAAACCTAAAATTGGAACCCATAAGTTAAGGCTCCAAGTCAGAACTACCACTTATGGTTGGGAAAAAAAAAAAAAAAAAGGGAACCCATAAGTTAAGGCTCCAAGTCAGAACTACCACTTATGGTTGGGAAAAAAAAAAAAAAAAAGGATCCTATCTTTTTACAGACCACCCCTTCCTTCCCTCACACCTCTCTGGCCCCTTACCTGACTCTCTCCTCTTCGGCCCTCTTCAGGGCAGCATCCCGCTGCAGAACCTTCAGGATGGCCTCTTGTTCCTCATCGGTCAGGAAGCTTAAGTCAATCATTTTGAAAAGTGTACACAAAAATAATAGCAACAAACTGTAGCTTAAAATTCTCAGGGTTAAACAACTAAGAGTGCAACCAGGAAGATTAGAAGATGCAAAATGAAATGAAATAATATCTCATTCCGTTCTGCAGCAAAAGTCTTGTTCAGGCTAAGCAAAAGTTTTGGGTGGCCGACAGCAAAATCCTAAGCGCCCTTTCCCATGAGGAAGTCCTGGTCCGTGGGATGACGTTGAGAAGAGGCTCTCAGAAGGATGCTGCATTCCTTGCCAGACAGGTCACTTGTTCCTCCAGTGGCACTCCTAGCACATGCTGTCCTTGGCCCAGTCTAAAATACAGTTCATTCTCTCTCCACCCTTGTCAGCTCAATGAGAGGCAGCAGCATCAGAGCATCATCAACCTGAGGAATCAAGAGACAGCAAACACCAGGCAGTGAGAGGCAGTTCTTATAAGCGTTGTCCATTATTACAAGATTTTTAAATGACCATGTGAGATGGTCTCTGAGATCGGGGAAACCAGTTCTGCAGGCTTCCTGAGCAAATGGTAAATGGGTCATGAAACATGCCTCAACCCAATTTCAGACCGCCAAGATGGAGAGCATGCAAAAATGCCTGTCAATGTTTAACAAGCCACCTGAGAAAAGGATGGTTGCAAAAAGGAACAGGTTCTTTTTCTGAAAACTCCTGGAATGCTTAGGCTAAAAAGTCATGCTAAGACCAGAAGGATGTGATTCCAGTTGTCAAGTGACTATGGATAAGAAAACAGAAATAGAAATGTGAAGTGCACACCTCTTCACAAGTAGAAACATTCTACTGGAGCACAGATGTACTTCTACTGGAGTACATCTGTGCTCTGAAATGACAGGAGGACTCGTTTTAGGTAGAGGTGCTTTGCAGAATAGTGGGAATTGTTACTCTTCACCCCGTCCCCCCGCCCAGCTTTGCTGGGCCTGGAGGAACCTACTAAGCTTGTCTTCCTTCATTTCAGAGGGGAAAGAACAGTCACTCGTGTGTGTATATAAACTGGGGGAAAGGAAGTGGCAAAATTTCAAAACACCCCACCACCCAAAGTGAGCTTTTTTGAGCAGCACCGTGGGCGAGAATCCTATTTTCTTTGAGTCATCTTAAACACATGTGTAATGGGAAGGAGGTGAGACATGAAGAATGCCACAGCCAGATGGGACTTCAGAGACTGTCTATGCATGGTTGAGGCCCTTTTAACAAGTGCAGGGCTGCACATACCATAGATACTAAAACCACGTGTTTAGTACATTTTAAAACAACCACAATTAAGAATAAAATAGAGTGTGTACACTAGTGAGTGGATTATATGAATAAATTCCTTGCCAAATAGAACTACTGGGAAGTGCTCCCTCCCCCACTTGCAGGCTATAAGCCAGTACATTTTAAAACAACCACAATTAAGAATAAAATAGAGTGTGTACACTAGTGAGTGGATTTTATGAATAAATTCCTTGCCAAATAGAACTACTGGGAAATGCTCCCTCCCCCACTTGCAGGCTATAAGCCATCAGGCAAGTTGCCTGCTGTGCTGAGGCTCACCTGTTTTCTTACCTGTGCTTCCTTGACATTAGGACATGCCTCATAGGTAGTAAGGATTAAATGAAATAGTGAATATAAAACAGTGCATACCTTGCATCCTGTACCAAAAATAACTACCAAAAATATATCTAGCTTCCTTTCTGAGTTCACACTTTTGTTCCATCCAGCTGAGTAAGATTATACTTAGTTATATATTTTCCTTTTCTCTTACGTATTATGTCTCTTTCTGATCTCCGTTAAGTACAAACTTTGTAATCTGATGACCTTTATTTTCCTGTAGTTCTTTGTATATTGCCCAAGTGACTACTTAAATAAATATGAAGAAACTACTTCATTTTCTTTTTAAAATCTGAATGCACTTACATATGTTACTACCTGCTTGTTCATCCTGAAAACTATTCATCCTTCGAGATGGTTACCACCTCCTCGAAGCCTTCCCCAACTTCCATAGCCAGAGTTAAATGCTGCAATAGATTCAACTATTCCTAACTCTTCACTTCTTCCCTGTAACAGAACTATACGACCAAGGTCCCACTAGAGTAAGCAGAGTATTCACCCTCCTTATGTTGGGCTCTGACTTGCTTTGGCTAAGGGAATGTTAGCACATGTGACCCAAGCATAGGCTGTGAATGTGCTTGTGTTGCTTGAGTTGGCTTCTTGTACTCCTGTCATGTGCCACTAGAAGAGCTTCCCCTAGGTACCCGTTGCCTCTTCAATCTGGGTCCCAGAAAGAGAGATACAAGAACAGACCTGAACCTGATCACCTGCAGCGGGGCACCCCAGCTGACCTAGACATGAAAACAACAAATACTTATTTGTTGTTGTAAGCCACTGAGGTTTGGGGGTTGTCATGCAACATTTCTGCAGCAGGAACTTGACCAATACAAAAGCTTTCTCCTCCATACACACGGCTGTAATTGACCTCTCTTAGTTTCTCCTACTTGACTGTCAGTCTCTGAATGTGAATAAATAAAATGAATAAATGAATGAATGAACCTAATCCAAATATACAACACCACCAAGAGATGGCTACATCAATTTTTTCTTTTCTTTCATGCACAGTAACTTCCTTAGACCTCAAAGGCTGGCAAGAAATAGATTTAGGCCACATTCTGGAACCTGCGTCCCTCGTGAGGCCTTACACTGCCATCTGGTTCAATGGGAGATTGTTTTTAAGTTCAACGCATAGGGGGACAGGAAGAGAACAAAGGAGAAAACAACTGAAGTTGTCTGGCAGTAGTAATCAGCAGGGTTGCTAAGGGGGAAATGTTGGTTTCCACACCTTCAAGCATAACTACAAGGTGTGATTCTGTGTAAAAGCTTCTAAGGGTTAACAGTCCTCTGGCAAAGGACAATGTTCTCCCTTTACAGATAAAGGAATGAAAAGTTAGAACCCTTTTTCCCTAATTGGGTTGCCAAGAGTCAGCACCCAGTTAGATCACAGGAGAGCCCTTAGAGGGCAATCAAGACTCTTCAGTACTAGGCACTCGCCCAACTCCCAATATTCTGGATGCTGTCTAGCATGAGAGCTAATTGAACATTTCATTCATTTATTTGACAACTATTTATTGAGAGCTTGTCACTTTTCTAAGCCTTGGAGATGTAGCAGCAATGAGTAAGACAAAAAAACACTTCCTACGTTCATGGAGCTTACATGCCAATAGGAAGAAATAATAATCAAACTAAATAACAAAAAATAAAGTAATTTTTAAAAAATTAAATTACATAACATGTTGGAAGGTAATAAAAGCTATAGAGGAAACAAAGTAGAGAAAAGAGGAGAATAATAATGTGCGAGGAGTTGGGTTTTAAAGACAGTAGTTACGGGCCGGCCCGGTGGCGCACTGCTACAGTGCGCCGCTTGGGAAGCGCGGTGGCGCTCCCGCTGAGGGTTCGGATCCCACATACAGACTGGTTCCCGCTCACTGGCTGAGCGAGGCATGGGAGCAACACCGAGGGTTGCGATCCCGTTGCTGGTCCCGGTCCGGTACGGGTGCGACACTGAGGGTTGCGGTCCGTTGCCGGACATGAAAAAAAAAGACAGTAGTTAGGGTAGGTCTCATGGAGAAGGTGACATTTGAATGAAAAGTTTAGAGATCAGGAAACAAGCCACGCAGATATCTGAGGGTCCTGAGGTGGAAGTTGTCTGGCCTGGTCAAGAAACAGCGAGCAGGCCAGTGCTGGCACATCAGAGTGCACCAGGAGAACAGAAAGGAAATGGGTCAGACTTATTAGGCTTTGTAAGGACTGTAAAATTTCTAGCTTTTACTCTGAAATGGAGCAGCATTAAGGAAGAGCAGACGAAAAGAAACAGGAATAAATGTTTACTGCATACCTCCTACATGCCTGGCACTTTATGTACATCATCTCATAGGATCCTCAAAAAAACATCCCGAGGTAGGTTTTATTATTTGTGTTTTTCAGATGAGGAGAGTGAGGCTCAGGGAGATGTTCACCACCAAGTTTGCGTGCTAGGACTGGCACTGGCCCATGGTTTTGTCAGAATAAGCCATCCTGATGTTGACATCTCATTTAATTCTCCCCTCCACACAGATTCCTCAAACCAAGGAGGCAGAACAAAACTCCTCTGTCTGTGGACCCTCATTCTCTGCTTAAGCATAAAAGAATCACTGGCCCACAGCTGGCAGTCAGCACAGGGCAACTTCAGTGCTAACTTGTGAGGGATGAATTTTGTCTACAGTGTCCTGCATTCTCACCAGAGCCCCACAATAATCTCCAAAAGGAAGGGAGAGTGGGAGTGAATACACCCATTATTCATAGGGATTACTGATGTGTTCACAGAAGGAGTAGCTCCTGAGGCAAGCAAAAAGTTCTCCTTGGGTTCAGCCTCCCCACTCATCCTCCACAAGCTGCTGAGTGATTTTTTTAACCTCAGATCTGACCAAGCCACATTCCCAGGCTTAAAACCCTTCACCAGTTTCCCACTGCCCACTGGCTAAAGCCCAAAATCCTTAATGTGATCTGTAAGACTCTACATGAACCAGCACCTGCTTTCCTCTCCAAGCTCTCTTCCTTAGGCTCCAGCCATTCTGAACTTTTCCATGTCTTTTTGCCTTCAAGCCTTTGCATATTGTTTCTTTTTCTTGGTAACACCCTTTCTCAGGTTAGTTCCTTTTGGCTCTCAAGTTATATGTCACTTACTGCACAGAAGTCTTCCCTAGCCCCTCCAGGCCAGCTTAGGTCCAGCACCTGCTTTCCTCTCCAAGCTCTCTTCCTTAGGCTCCAGCCATTCTGAACTTTTCCAGGTCTTTTTGCCTTCAAGCCTTTGCATATTGTTTCTTTTTCTTGGTAACACCCTTTCTCAGGTTAGTTCCCTTTGGCTCTCAAGTTATATGTCACTTACTGCACAGAAGTCTTCCCTAGCCCCTCCAGGCCAGCTTAGGTGCCCCTCCAGGCCAGCTTAGGTGCCCCTCCAGGCCAGCTTAGGTGCCCCTCCAGGCCAGCTTAGGTGCCCCTCCAGGCCAGCTTAGGTGCCCCTCCAGGCCAGCTTAGGTGCCCCTCCAGGCCAGCTTAGGTGCCCCTCCAGGCCAGCTTAGGTGCCCCTCCAGGCCAGCTTAGGTGCCCCTCCAGGCCAGCTTAGGTGCCCCTCCAGGCCAGCTTAGGTGCCCCTCCAGGCCAGCTTAGGTGCCCCTCCAGGCCAGCTTAGGTGCCCCTCCAGGCCAGCTTAGGTGCCCCTCCAGGCCAGCTTAGGTGCCCCTCCAGGCCAGCTTAGGTGCCCCTCCAGGCCAGCTTAGGTGCCCCTCCAGGCCAGCTTAGGTGCCCCTCCATTATCACCTGACTTTCTTGGTCACAGTGCTCATCACACTGTCTCAAATCCCTAACTACTCATGTTTGTCCCCCACAAGTTTTCAAGCAAGGCATGGGTCTCTGAGTACTTTGTATCCCCAACACCTGCCACTGTCCCATGCATCTACTAGGCCATCTCATATTCATGGGGAAAAAAAAATGAACACAGGTGGAAGGGGATTGAGCTTTCATTTCCCCTTGACATGAACCTGGCTTTAGGGCTCCTAATTAAAAAACTAGGTCCATATTATTCATTGGGTTCCAGTTCCAAGTCTTTCACATGACCGTGTGGTTTGAATAAGTCACATGACTTCTCTAAGTCTCGCTTATCTCCTGTGTATGATGAGTACATTCCCTTCCTTATGGAGATTACTGTGAGGCTCTGGTGATAATGCCAGACACTGTGGAGGACACAGAAGGCATAATGAGCAGCAGCAGGAGCAGCAGCACAGAAGGGAAATTTGAGGGCTCCAAATGCAGACTGTGCTTCATTCACATCTTCCATGTGTCAGCCCTGCCATGGCACATCTATAAAAGCTAATACTCTCCTTCTTGCCAGTTGTCCAAAAGTTAAGCTGAAGAGAAAAACCAAGGCCCCAAGCACATGGTGCTTGTCTTTGATTGTAACAAAGAGAAGAGCTGGGCTACAAGCTCTAATCCCAATCATTTGCCCTGACCACACCCAGGTTAAAGCCTAGTTAACAGAATTTCTTTCCCAATAGGTTCTGTTGCAAGGAAGGGCCCAGATAGCATCATCTGCTTTCCCAGATAGCTGTTGTTGTACCAAAGCCTACAGAGCCCAAAGAAGGGGAGGAAAACTCGCGTTAAGTAGTGACTCTCACATGAGGAGGTTTTCAGAAAAGAAGTGAATTGTTCTGACAGTCCCATGACATCAAGAAAGAAGGCTTGAAAGAAAAATTGGGGCAGCAGAAGGAGAGCAGGAACAAATATGCTTGAGTTGAGGAGAATGGTGCTGGACAAAAAAAGCCCTGTTCAATGAATAGGCTCATCCCCAGAGCCTTGGTTACAAAAACCACTGGGCATAAAACTAAACGCTTTGCAAAACTCCTAGATCACAGAGGCATCAAAGGATGAATGGAATAATCCACAGATGGTTCAGGAGAAGCCGCATGTTGAGTGTGACAATTAGAGTCTTTGCTTAGCTCCCTCCCAGCAGAAACATCTCCCCCTGCATCATCAGACCACGCTGCACTCATGCCCAGAACAGCGAGCTGTCCCGCGGGCTGCTCCACTTCTCAGACTGACTTTGCACTGTGGCTGGATGTACCTGTTAAGTCCCACCCATTGGCTCCATTTTATTTGATTTTTTTTTTTTTTTTTTTTTTTTTTTTTTTTTGGTTTTTTTTTTTCCGTGTCCGGCAACGGATCGCAACCCTCAGTGTTGCCCCCGCACCGGGCCGGGGACCGGCAACGGGATTGCAACCCTCAGCGTCGCCCCCATGCCTCGCTCAGCCAGTGAGCGGGAACCGGTCTGTATGTGGGATCCAAACCCTCGGGCGGGAGCGCCACTGCGCTTCCCAAGCGGCGCACTATCCAGTGCGCCACCGGGCCGGCCCCTCACATGATGTTTTCTAAGCCTCTCACAATCTTTAGCATTTTTCTCTGGACTGAAAAATGAGCAGGTGGTGCTAAGTGCTTTGCGTGTGTGATCTCAGTTCACCATCTGACCACCCACGAAGGCAGGTATTCTCCACATCATGTAGATGAGAATGCCAGGGCTCAAGAAGGTAAATAACTCGTGGAAGGTTGCTCAACTCGAATGTGATATGAACCCAAGGTTTAAGATTCTAAAGCCACTGTTTTTAATCTTTCACTGCATCTCCACTCCCCTACTTCTCAGAGAGACTACATGGCTGGTTACGTGCAACGATGAGGCTGGAACCCAGGTTTCCAGATTGTCAACCCAGTTTTCTTTCCACCTGCTGCTCCTCCCTCTGTACATTCTACTTTCTTTTTTGTCATTTCCAAGGGCAACCTGCACTAGCCCTCAAAGCATGGCATGCTCTTGTATGCACCACTTGTCAGGAATTGGAAAATGATTAGGCCCTTTGGGTTAGTCTTATGGATAGACACAGAAAAGAGGACAAGCATGGGATAGAGGGGAAAAGGCACCTGTGTCAACATGCAGGGTTTATTCATTCCCATAAGCTTTCTAGAATGGCACAGATCCCGGGAATCAGAAACTGTTACTAAAGGAACCTACTTCATATGTTAAAACTCAATTGGGATGGTTTGTTATATGGTTACATAGAAATGTGTTTATATGAAAAGTAACTTTGCCCACACATTGTTGGGAAACAATGCTGTATGAATATTTCCTTGTTTCAGTGTGGTTAGGGCTTTCAGCATGCTATTTAAAAACAAAAAACATGTAAATCACTCAATCTAATGTGTTGCCTAAAGTGGGCTTTTGAGAGGGATGAATAATTGTCTTGTGACTGGTTCAAGGTAGCCTCCCCCCAAAAAATACTAGTTGAAAGAATAAATAGAATGAATCTATTAAGAAGTGAACAAATGAATGTATATAGACGGAACAAGAAAGAAAGTTTGTTATCCAAAAATTGGCTTCTCTTTTGTTTTTCATAGAGAAATGAGGGAAAATTCAAAACTGACAGGCACCTCAAGGTACAAAGCCTTCACTTCTGTGAGGATTCTTCCAAAAGGAAGCCACTTTTCCACTTCATTCATCTCCTCCAGCTCTGGCTGATGTACCAGACTGCTAACATCTCCCAGAAAATAGCTTGGTGATCTCAAACCAAGAATGAGGGGTGTGTGTGGTGGAGGGGGTACAAAGACTATTTTCACATGACAATTCCCCCCAGTCCTTAATCTCATATTCAAACCTAACAATAATGTCCCTGGATTTTGGAAAAGCTCAGCTTCTGCCATTCCTAGACCTAATGTTTAAATTTATGATACCCACAGGGGAGTTCTGGTCAAGATGGCAGAATAGATGGTCCCCAACATCACTCTCTCCCACAAATCAACCAATTTACAACTATAAAAATGTAACAACAGCCAAGCTGGGGTTTCTGGAGCTCAGGGGAAGAGGAGGAGAGACCTACAGAGTTCATGAAGGCGGGAGAAACTGCGATGAAAGAAAGAAAAAACTGCTCAGAGTGTTTCAGGCCACGGCCACTTTAAGGCTGGAGCTGCTGAGTACATGGAGAAGGAGCCAGCAGAAGCCATAGCTGTGCCCTTCAGATGGAGTTGCCTGGAGGCAACAGGGGAGAAGAGGGCCTTGGTGACCCCCAGGACAGCAAGACCACTAATAGCATTCCCATGGTGCCAAGCAGGAGCAAGGAGCCAGAACAGCTGAAAAAGGGGAGCCATTCAGAGGCCAGTGAGTCATTGCAAGGGACTGGGACTGGCACAGGGCCTGCCCCATGGGAAGTGTTTGGGCCATGGATGGTGTGGGAGACAGGCCCACCGGGAGAACACTGGGACACAGCAAGGGCAGCCAATCTGCACCCCAATCAGCACAGAACCACTCAGAGGAGACTGGTCAGGAATGCAGAATTGCATGGGGTGGAGTTTGATAAAAAAAAAAAAAACCTCAGGTCCAGATCAGAGTTTCTACACAACCCAGGTACACTGAGTCTCTGGAGAGCCGGAAGTACCTTTAAGGTCAACCATTGAACCCTGAGCTGCACAAAAAGCCTTCCCTAGGGAAACACCAGCAAAGCAGCAATTTAGCTCAACCACACAGCTCACGTACTGGTTCCCACAAGAAGTTCCCCCATTTTAGAAGTAAGCAAAGGATAAAAAATTATATCACCAGTGCCTTGGGGTCTGCCAGGGGACGTGGGGCATGGAACCGGTAACTGGATCCCCTGCCCACAAGTGGCCACATTGCCAGTGCCTCAGGGCCCCGCCCAGGGGCCCAGGGCATGGAGTGGGGACTGGAGCCCCCACCCACAAGCAGGCACACCACCAGTACCTTGGGGCCCCACCCAGGGACCCAGGGCATGGGGCTACAGACCAGACCCCACTCCCACAAGCAGGCACACTGCCAGTGCCTAGTGGCCCCACCTGGGGGCCCAGGGCATGAAACTGGGGACTGGACACCCCCCTCTCCCACAACCAGGCACACCACCAGCACCTCAGGGCCTGGGACATGGAGCCAGGGACTGAACCCCCCCACCCACTACCAAGCTCACTGCCAACACCTCAGGGCCCTGCCCCAGGGGCCTAAGGCATAGAGCAGGGGACCAGACCCCCTACCCACACCACCAGCACCAAGGAGCATGCCAAAAACATCACCTCCATGTGGGTGGCCCACCACAGGCACCACAGTAACCACAGCTGCCGCGAAAGTGGCTAGACATTACAACCACCACACAGATGGTCCACCAGCCACTGGAGTGCATTGACAAAAGGGGAGTCACCAGTAGAGACCAAAGAAAAGAATAGGATGTCTCTCTCCCTAAAGCCCATTCCAGAGTGACAAAAGAAGCAGCTGCTCTATGATAATATTGGGGGACATGAACACACCTCTCAGCATGGGACAGATCATCTAGGCAACAAATCAACAGAGTAACCATTACTCTTTCAGAGGGAGAGAAGAAATCTAGGGTTATCAGTGGTGGGAGGGGCGAGGGAAAGGGGGATAGGGAGAAATTGGACAAGGCGCATAAAGCATAAGTACAATTTGTAACAATATACATACTAGTAATATTGATTTGATGCACATATGTCAACACTGAATGCCAAAAATATGTATAATCAATTATGATTCAATTAAATAAATAAATAAATAAAAATTTAAAGATAGATAAATAAATAAATAAACTTAGGGTACCCACAGGAATCAAACATTTCAACCAAGCCCCAACCAAGAGCAGGATAATGGGCCATGTGAGGAGATACCATCACATACAACCAATCCTCATACAAGTACTATGTTAACTACTAATAAAGGAGGAACAAATCAAGTGTCAGGGAGCCACAGGGATTCAGGAAGGAGATAAAATGAGGTGAGACTTGAAGGCTGAAGTAGAGGAGAGGGTGGGCATTCTAGGCAAGAGCACTGGGCCATGAAACCATAAAGGCATTCAAAAAGAAGACTGGGTACTAAAGTAAGAGTATAAATGGGAAACAGTGGCTGGCATCAGACCCCAAGGACCCTGAAATGTGAAGGGAGTGAATTGAAATCTGAATTTTTCACATTTTTCAATCTTAATAAATGTGTTATATCCACCTTTTTAATCTATATTTTCTTGGTATATTAGGATTCCAACACATAAAAACAGTAAAGGAAGAAAGGAGCTGGGGAAATGCACAACTAAAAGTTTAAAGTCCACACCTGGGCTGAGAAATAAAACAAAATTTAGAAAAAGGATGGCAGTCTACAAAAGGGATGTCTTACCTTCGACAACATATCAAGAAGGAGCTTTAAAACACAGTAGAACAGGGCTCATCTGACACTGCACGGAGCTGCTGTAAAAGCCAACACATCCGTGGGCTCTTATTCATTACACAACTCAAGAAGCACCAGGAGCCTTACCTAAGTTCAATATGCCAGAGAGAAACTTCCTCTCTCCTGGGAATTGCAGCATCTACCACAGGCCCAGATCTCAATTCTAGAAAAGGGTAAGCTGTATGTCCCAAAAGTTCGAATAATGTACAAAGTCCCTGCCCTGAGAGTTTATATCTGGAACAGAGAGCAGACACTGAACAAGCCCAATAAGTCTTACAAAACAGAAGAGCAGGGGCTATAGACTTTTCACCTAGGGGTACTTAATGTAGTCTTGGGGGGCCAGGGAAGGCTTGCTTGAAGAAATAATGTCTCTATCAACTGCAAACTCTATAGTAACATCTAAATTGGGAGAGCTATCACTTTAATTAAATTCATGATTGCTTCAATAAAACAGTGATATCCAAACCTGGCTTATAAGCAACAGATTCCCAGACATTGCTCAAGGCCAACTAAACCAAAAGCTTGAGGGCTGACATCCAGGAATCTGAATTTTCTAAAATGTTCCCACATAATATGTATGTTTGGCCAGGTTTGGGAATCATAGTTACAAAGGATTTCCAGTAGGTCAGAAATGGCTGATGACTGGCTAAAGAGCACAGCAATTAGTCAAAATTAAACATGTTCATTTGTATAGCAATTGTTTTTCAGCTGTGACAAGAGCAAACACAAAAAAACAACAGTTGAATCATAGAGTCATAACCAGTTCTTTGTACAGATGAAGAAACTGAGACTAAGAGGGATTAGACCAATTGCTTAAGGTCACACAGCTGCCTCATGTTAGAGCTAAGACACACAGAAGAGACCTACTTTAACTTCTAGGACATAAACAATTTCAGTGTAACTAAGGATTGCTTTCTAAATGGGT